>NW_028318744.1:520000-587500 GCF_062004578.1 Staurois parvus | reverse complement strand
CTGTCACCAATGGCAGATGAGGATTCTCCAGAGCTTCAGAAAAAGCTGTGTACAGTATAAAGTATGCATGTGTGTGGTTTTTTTTTTTTTGTTTTTTTTTTTAAATGAGTAATAAAATAAAAATTAAGTATTCTTCTTAATAGGCATAAATAGGACCAAATAATGGCCATAAAAATAGTAATCTTTATAATTAAATATTTATTATGAAATAATGGCAATAAATAGCAATAATACTAGGAATAAATGGCAATAAATGTGGTAGTTGTCATCGTCTATCATTGCTATTATATAATATGTATTACTATTTTTTTTTATTATTATTACAATAGTAAGTAATTATATTAAATTCAATAGTAAAATTATTCAATAGCAAATAATAAAAAGTAATGCATGTCATGTCAATACATGTCATCATCTATAATGTTATTATATAATATGTATTACACTTTTTTTATTGTTACAATAATAAATATAATAATTCAATAGTAAAATTATTATTCAATCACAAATACAAAGTAATACATGTCATGTCAATACATGTCATTATCTATTATTGCTATTATATGTATTATTATTTTTTTTATTATTACAATAGTAAATAATTATATTAAATTCAATAGTAAAATTATTATTCAATAGCTAATAATAATAAAAAGTTATACATGTCATGTGAATACATCTCATTTATCATTGTTATTATATAATATGTATTACACTTTTTTTATTATTACAATAGTAAATATAATCAATAGTAAAATGTGTTATTCAATCGCAAATAATAATAAAAAGTAAGACATGTCATGTCAATACATGTCATCATCTATCATTGCTATTATATAATATGTATTACTATTTTTATTATTATTACAATAGTAAAAAATTATATTAAATTCAATAGTAAAATTATTCAATCGCAAATAATAATAAAAAGTAATACATGTCATGTCAATACATATCATCTATCATTGCTATTATATGTATTACTATTATTTTTTTTATTATTACAATAGTAAATAATTATATTCAATTCAATAGTAATTATTATTCAATAGCAAATAATAATAAAAAGTAATACATGTCATGTAAATACATGTCATCATCTATCATTGCTATTATATAATATGTATTACTATTTTTTTATTGTTATTACAATAGTAAATAATTATAATAATTCAATAGTAAAATTATTATTCAATTTCAAATAATAATAAAAAGTAATACATGTCATGTCAATACATGTCGTCTATCATTGCTATTATATAATCTGTATTACTATTTTTTTTATTATTATTACAATAGTAAATAATTATGTAAAATTATTCAATCGCAAATAATAATAAAAAGTAATACATCTCATCTATCATTGCTATTATATAATGTGTATTACTATTCTTTTATTATTATTACAATAGTAAATAATTATAATAATTCAATAGTAAAATTATTATTCAATTTCAAATAATAATAAAAAGTAATACATGTCATGTCAATACATGTCATCATCTATCATTGCTATTATATAATATGTATTACTATTTTTTTTATTATTATTACAATAGTAAATAATTATATTAAATTCAATAGTAAAATTGTTATTCAATCGCAAATAATAATAAAAAGTAATACATGTCATGTCAATACATGTCATCATCTATCATTGCTATTATATAATATGTATTACTATTTTTTTATTATTATTACAATAGTAAATAATTATAATAATTCAATAGTAAAATTATTATTCAATAGTAAATAATAATAATAATAAAAAGTAATACATGCTATTATATAATATTATGTTTTACTTTTTATTATTTATTTACTATTGAATTTATTATAATTCTTTACTATTGTAATAATTATAATAAAACTAGTAATACATATTATATAATAGCAATGATAGACGATGACAATCGCCACATTTATTGCCATTTATTCTTAGTATTACTATTATTTATTGCCAATATTTCATAAAGATAAAGAAGAATACAGGTTCTATATATCTATGGGAATGCATGACATTGAATTAGCACTGTGTATTATAGACCATTCCCATATTTTTGCATATTTTAAAAAAAAAATGTTGTTTTGTTTTCCATGTCAATTTGCTGCAGAATCTCCTCATGCTTGGGGTGTCATTAAAGGATAGTGGCACCCAAACACACCTCTCGTGATCGCCACGTGATTTGGAGTCACAAACAGAATTGTTACTCAATTTGAAATCACAGGCAGAATTGTGGCAATCCTGTCTACGATCCCAAATCGCAAAGTGTGAGTGGAGCCTAGTTCTCCATTCACACATGAGCGATGTTGCTCAATCGCAATTTTTTTTTTTTTTTTTTTCGTGCATTTTTGCCAAGAAAAAAATGTAAAAATTTAAGGATTTGAGCAACTTTGAGAAGGACAAAATTTTAATGACTAGAGGACTGGTCAGAGCAACTCCAAACCTGCAGCTCTTGTGGGATATTCGTGGTCAGGACCGACCAGAAGTGGTCCAAGGATGGAGAACTGGGGACAGGTTCATGGTCGGCCAAGGCTTCTTGATGTACATGGGGGAGTGAAGGCTGGTCTGTTTGATCCAATAGAAGTGCTACTGTAGCGCAAATTGCCGAAAAGGTTAATGCTGGTTCCAATCGAAAGGTGTCGGACGCACAGAGCATTCGCAGTGTGTGTTGTGTATGGAGCTGTGTAGCTGCAGACGGGGCAGGGTGCCCATGCTGACCCGTGTCTACATCCAAAAGCACCTACAATGGTCCCATTGTCCTTAAAGCCTCCCTCTACATGGGTTGGAGCTCACTGGTGCCCCCCCCCTTCGCAGAGCAGATATGTTGCCGGTCACCATCACTGCCCTCAAATCAAATACCATCCTGGGGGAGACCAGTGTTACCCACATCAGCTGCAAAAGCTGTTTCCCAACCAGTGGCACAGCAGCCACCCGCTCCTCAGCCTCATGCTCTGAATAGGACTTCCCATAAGAAGTAGCTGGTCCCAGTAATGGCCTGAAACTTTCAGGCGAGCGACTTCGCCTGGCTCTGGTAATCTGTCATGGGAACATGGGTAAAATGTTGGTTGTTCAAATGTTGACATGGCCTCTGGGTCTATGTAATTGGAGTTATCGGCGGTGACCGGAAAGCTCCTGATGCATACTTGTGATTGGGAACATTTTCGTATCGCCAAATCCTAGATGGACACTGTCTACCCTCAAAAAGTCATGATTCACTCTGGAAATCGCCGTCCTCTATACAGTTCCTCGAAATTTGAAGGTATTGGCTCATTTTGGATGTTTCGTATCACCAAATCTAGATGGACACTGTCTACCCGTAAAATTGATCCTTGCTTCTGGCTTTGTGAAAGAAGTAGAGAAAGAACTCTCTAATTTCTTCAAAATGCAATGTCTAAAAAAGGAAATATTGGTACAAATATGTATTCTCCAGATTAAAATACCCCTCCCTCTAAAAAAATGATAATTTAAAATTTATTAACTAAAACCCTTCCATTTTCCACGACTTCTCTTGTTTTAGACCCAGTAATGACGTTGCAGGGTCTTCATGCCTCACTATGCAATGCAAGCAGATCATGGCTGCTGGGAGGAGTTTGCAGAGGGCTGTATATTGCTTCTGCAGGAATCTGTTGAAGTGTCCATCGGTGATGCTGAACCTCCATGATTGAAAGAACCTAAATCCAATAAATAAAAGGAGTGGGCCAGAGACAGGAAGACTAGGAATGAATGGGCTAGTTGGTGAGGGATGCCCTTTCTTTCCTTTCTTTCCTTTCTTTCTTTCCTTTCTTTCCTTTCTTTCTTTCCTTTCTTTCCTTTCTTTCCTTTCTTTCCTTTCTTTCCTTTCTTTCCTTTCTTTCCTTTCTTTCTTTCTTTCTTTCTTTCTTTCTTTCTTTCTTTCTTTCTTTCTTTCTTTCTTTCTTTCTTTCCTTCTTTCCTTCTCTTTCTCTTTCCTTCTCTTTCTCTTTCCTTCTCTTTCTCTTTCCTTCTCTTTCTCTTTCCTTCTCTTTCTCTTTCCTTCTCTTTCTCTTTCCTTCTCTTTCTCTTTCCTTCTCTTTCTCTTTCCTTCTCTTTCTCTTTCCTTCCTTTTCCCTTTTTCTTTCCCTTTCCTTTCTTCCCAGAATTGGTTTATTTGAGCTCCAGCACCAATTTGAATAGAACTTCCAATTTTTACATCCAGGAATTATATTTAGAGTCTCAAGTATTTGCAGCAAAACACCCCAAAAAAATTGTACTAACTTCGCTTGCAGGATTTTTATGGGTGCTGTGCCCCCAAGTTGAATGGCATCCTGACCTCTTTATAATATAAAAATCAAAACTACAAAATAGTTTTATTCCTAGTGGGGAAAAAAAAACCTCTCTAAATATTGTAGTGTGTAAGTGCCCAGATTTGACTCATTTGCATGCAAGCCCCATATAGGACGCCAACTAGTCATTTCTAAATCTAGGGGGAAAAAAAGAATTCGCTGTCACGTGATCGGAGAAGAATAGCCAAAATGGCGCGGACTCAGCCAACAATCAGCTCCAGGAAGATGAAAGAAGGTGTGACATTCCCTGTGAGGACTGTTACAATTAGAAGACGCCTATGTGAAGCCAAGCTATCTGCAAGAAGTCCCCGCAAAGTCCCACTGTTGGGAAAAAGACATGTGCTGAAGAGGTTACAATTTGCCAAAGAGCACATTGACTGGCCTAAAGAGAAATGGCGCAACATTTTGTGGACTGATGAAAGTAAGATTGTTCTTTTTGGGTCTAGTGGCCGGAGACAGTTTGTCAGACGACCCCCAAACACTGAATCCAAGCCACAGTACACTGTGAAGACATTGAAGCATGGTGGTGCAAGCATCATGATATGGGGATGTTTCTCATACTACGGTGTTGGGCCTATTTATCGCATACCAGGGATCATGGATCAGTTTGAATACATCAGAATACTTGAGGAGGTCATGCTGCCTTATGCTGAAGAGGAAATGCCCTTGAAATGGGTGTTCCAACAAGACAACCACCCCAAACACACCAGTAAACCTGCAACATCTTGGTTCCAGACCAACAAGATTGACGTTATGGAGTGGCCAGCCCAATCCTCGGATCTTAATCCAATAGAAAACTTGTGGATTGACATCAAAAATGCCGTTTCTGAGGCAAAACCAAGAAATAGAGAAGAACTGTGGAATGTGGTCCAATCATCCTGGGCTGGAATACCTAATCACAGGGGCCAGAAGTTGGGTGACTCCATACAACACAGATGTACAGCAGTTCTCAGAAACAGTGCGACTACAACCAAATATTCATGAAGTCATTCAAAGGAAAGCAAAACCTTCAAACATTTTTCAGTTTATATAGTGAATGTTTGAGTTTGTAAAGAAGAATACAAACACTGCGATTTTTTTTGAACCGTCTAATATTCACATTTCTTCAATTTTTTTAGAGGAACAAGACAAATTTGATGTATTTTTCTTCATGTTTTGATTTGGAATAGAATGTGTCATGTTCCCAATGCATTTGTGTGGATGGAAAGAAAAGCAATTGAAGGATTTTCAGCTTTATTCACTTTTTTCAACACACTGCTATTATTTTGAACACAACTGTGTGTGTGTGTGTGTGTGTATATTGTGGGGTTAGCTCAGGTGGGGGATCTCCTTCCCTGGGACAAAGGTAGACCGCACAGCAGGCTTTCGTCAAAATCCGACTGGGTGTCAGTTTTATTAAAAAGGTTTGCAAGAAATATCAAAATAAACAAAACATCAAAATAAACCCTTGCCATCCAGGCACTAACTAAACAGAAGATGATTCCTCTCTCAGAGGTGAAGGGCTTCTCCCTGTCACCAAAACAAAATAACAGCAAACCTTTTCTTGTAGGTAGTCCATACACACAGCTCTCTCAGAATACCTCTCTGAGTCCCAGGCCACTAGCAACTCCTTGCTCCAGCCCTGTCTTATTTATACCACCTGCTGGTGGTCATCAGTGGAGTCCAAACTCTGGTCCAGAACCACCTCTGCCATTGTGGCCCCAAAAACCCGGAGCTGACTCCACCTTACACCTCACAGTATGACCTCATGCGAGGTAACACATATCGTCCATCCATCACTTTGCCGTTCATACTGTCACAATATATATATGTGTGTGTGTGTGTGTGTGTGTGTGTGTGTATATATGTATGTGTGTGTATATATATATATATATATATATATATATATATATATATATATATATATATGTGTATGTATGTATGTATGTATGTATATATATATATTCTGTGTGTGTGTGTGTATATAATTTATTTATTTTTTTTCCCCAAGCAGTCAAAAATATGACTTAACAAAACCACTTGGCAGACATTCCCAGCACGTCCATGACTGGTTTCCATTTACATATCAAACAAGGTGAATGGAGCCAAGGTTTTCACCAGACACAAACTGCGTATGAATGGAGTATAATTACGTGTCCACTTGCTTCACTGTACCTTTTTTGACTTCATTTTTCAAAAGATTATTAAGAAAAAAATGATCTTTTGATGGTGGTTTGGCAAGTTATGTTGGGATCTAGAATTGGTCTTTGTGCAGTCCAGGAACTCTGCAGGTAGGCCTTGGCCAACGGATATCAATGGAAGAATCTTTTGCTCAAGAGAACTGGGTTTAACTTAACCGGGTTCCTGCGTGGAGTATCTAAGTACAAATATTTCTAAACCAAAGGTGGTTTGTTTTGGAAGATGGATATTTTGACTGAAGGCATTTGCCTTTTTGCACTGTAATGTGAATCTGAGTGGCCATAAAACCTTTTTAAAGTGAAAGTTCTAAAGTTTTGCATCGTTGAAGTTCATACGTAGGTCTTTACACCATTCATGTAGAGTTCCTTTGTTTCTGTCCCTAGGCTGTACTTGACGTTTGTCCATGTTGAGATGAAACCCTTCCCCCTTCTAATTCTAAGCCCTGCCCGTTCAAATGAAATACCAAAAATTCACTGGTCTGGTACTTGACATTTGACCGCCAAGGGTGGACTTTGTGCCAGTAGATGATGGGGCTTCATTTCAACTTCAAGCAGAAGTTAAACTTGCATGTGCACATTAGGCATATGATTCCTGTGGCTCAACTGGTTCCCAAAGATTGATATGAAGATGAACACTACAAAGTGCCCTACACCTATCATTCATCTATTACATACCAGAGCTTCTACTGCCCACATAGGTTATGCCATTTCATTTGAATGACAGACCAGGGCTTTGCATCAAGAGGAATTTTCTCAATCTGGATAGAAGTTGAACCCTATGTACAAGTGGTGTAGGATATAAGGGGACAGTTTGAAGACGAACATGTACTCTAAGGCACTATAGAATCCCTGTGTTTCAGCTCTGTTGCCATAAAACCATGTAAATGGCAGGTCAAGTTCACTTTGAGGCTGTACAGAACAAGCAAAGGGCAGTAACCCATTGTACTAATTGGTAAAGTCCTTTTTTTTAAGAGACCATGTGGGTTTTTTTTTTTTTTTTAATTAAATACCAAAGATGACTACCCTTTGCAAGTTGCTCTTTTATTTTGTGTAGCATTACCCCTGCAACTGTACACAGGTTCTTTCCCTCATCAAGTTGAAGTTTGTTGCTCAGTAACTAACTTGGGGGGGGGGGGTGGCAGTAGGGTACGAGATACTCACTCCAAACTGCTTGGTGTGCAGATTACAGAAGACTCTTCTTTAAACAGTAGTGACATGGTGTCCTCTCCAGCTGGGGACCCAGGGGGGGGTTGCTGGATAGATTTTGGCAGAAAGGTTTGGCCATACTCTCAGATCCTGGCAATGATCAGTCTAGAGCTATGATCTTCAGCAGAGTAGCCCAGCCTCCATTCCATGAAGGCGGGAGGGGGTCCAAAGGCAAGCAGTCCTCCTTCTCTTGAGCTCCTGGATCCAGCCCCACAGGGGGAGAAAAGTACAGACTCTCTCAAGGGTTCCAGCCTATTTAACAGCACACCAGCCACCATCTAGGCACACCTCCCTAGGATTGTCTAGGCCATGGGGGTCAAACTGGCAGCCCTCTAGCTGTTTCCAAACTACAAGTCCCATGAGGCATTGTAAAATTGACAGTTACTGACTCCCAAGGCAGGGGAGTGATGGGACTTTTAGTTTCGCAACAGGGCCGCTAGTTTGACACCCCTGGTCTAGGCCATACTAAATCTACAGGCCAGCAATTTTGAAGCTTTCTACCCTAAGCTCCAGAAGCTTCTTCCAGAGATGTGGAAGGTAATCAAACTCCCAGGCTGTGAAACCCCATACAGACTGTACTAAATTCCTGCTTCTGTACCTACAGCAAAAGCTACCACTAGATTCACTGAACAGCCTAGCTATGAGGGTGCTACATACACCTCAAAGTCTTCAACCTACAGTTGATACTGCCATCCAGAACTGGAGATGGCCACAACTTCAGTGCTGAGCAACATTGGCTCTTGGCAGTTGGGCCATGGCAATCTCCCATGTTGGATGGGCACCTCAAAAAAGCTATCCAAACATACTTCCTTTTTAAATTAACAAGCATGTAAAGAACAAAATCCTATGGACAGATATGGCCATCACAATGCCAAGACCTAGATAGGACACTATTTTTCTTTACTGGAAAATGCAAAAAGCCTATCTTTCATATGAATGCCCTTCCTTTGACTGGTCAAGTGGAAACCATAGATTTAGTTTTTAGATCTATATCTTTTCAAACCTGAGTCTTTTCTGTGAAAAGACATTTACTTTTAATAAGTGTTTAAGGATAGACCCCATCCTATGCTGTCACCAAAGTGTAGAAAGCAAGTCTGAACTTGTACTTTTAATAACCCATTCCTGAAGTGTGGAATGTCCTACTCAATGGATCATGACTTAGTCTGAGCTTCCACTAATTACAATTCACCAGGTTATATTCTCAGAGTGTAACTACTTCATTAAGTTGTCAGAATTATTGGTAGCCGTTTTACTGTCATAAACAACTCAGCATGAATGTTGAATTAAAGTTGGCCTAGTAACCTTCACCAGCCAAGCTTGCACATCCATTATCGAAAGCTGCTCAATGTCAACAAGTCTGAAGGTCTAGGGCAGCCTTTCTCAACCTTTTCAACACAGAGGAACCCTTTTTAAATACCTTCCTTGTCTCCGGCAACCCCTACTAAAAATGGCTAGATGTACAACTCATGATACATTAGTGTGATGGTCAGTGGGAAGAATGCTGCCTACACTGTGGTGGAGACGGCTGTTTATGAGTACCTGGTAATTGGAGAAAGCCCAGGAGTACTGGGGTCACTGGCTTACCCAAGAAGGTCTTACTGGTGATGTGGCGATTCCTGCAAATACGTGGGCTTCCCACAAAGCAAGCTGGCACTTGTGGTCAATGTAAGAAGGTGAGGAGGCACTTTGGCCACTTACGGATATCACTACACAGTGTGTGACACCATAATCACCCCATGATCTTACTAGTTGAATCCACAAGCATTTTATTTGCATTTTGCACATTACAAGTTGACTCAGTGGACTTTCATCTGGTATATGTGTTGGACAATTGCACTTGTGTGTTAGTTGAGTTCCCACATAAGGAATCCCTTGTCTCACAGTTATTCGGTCCCCCTGATTGGGGATATTCTTGTTGGGGGGGTCACTTGTGCCGTTTGTAACAATTCACCTATATGTTTCTACGTTTATATGTTTTATATGCTAATATGTGCTATTGATGCTTCTGTTTAGTTTTTACTTAGCACTACACCATTATTTTTAGATATTGACATACTTTGTGGTTGAAGGAGGGTGTGAGCTGCTTAGGGTAGGGAACATCCATTTTAAGCGCAGGAGGTCTTTCTCCTTATATTCTGCCTACACTTGTCATTGGGAAGAATTGCCCCCTTACAGATAACTAAAAGATCACTGGGAGCTTGACCAAGAGGCAGAAATTGCTCTGGGAACCTTTTGAAGGAACCCCAGGGTTCCATGGAACCCTGATTGAGAAACACTGGTCTAGAGTAAGGCTTCTCAATGTTACTATAATATATACTTTGTAAATGTATCCCTTGCAGCCCTTGAGGTAGCAATTTATTATTTTTTTATTTTTCCTTTTGAGGTTTAGCACTATGCTATGCCCATAGGCAACAGGCTACCTCATTTTATCCATCTAGCAATGCAGTTGTGGACACTGTGGAGAACTATTTGATAAAACAATTTTACTTTTGCACTATATTTAAAAAATGTCCACTGGAGCAAGAGGCAGTTGGAGACCAGTAGGTTGGGTAAGGATCTACTCTCATGCCCATGCTGTACCATAAGAGCCCTTTTGCATGAATAGCCTTTTGTTTTACTCTTCAGTGCAAATATTTAGGGATCTGCTTCTCAAATTGAGGAAACATCTATTCAGATGACATTCACAACAATGCTTTTGGGCTGGTGGCCTCTTGCCATAATGTGAACCGTCCTCACCAGTCCTCGTATCCTCGGCGCCGGAATGTTAACCACTTCCCACTGCAAGTACACATAAATGCGGCTTCTTGGCGGGTGTACCTTGACACCGATAGGCACATACACTATATTGCCAAAAATATTGGGACCCCCCCAATCATTGGATTCAGGTGTTTCAATCACCTCCATGGACACAGGTGTATACAGTCAAGTACAAAGGCATGCAGACTGCTTCTACAAACATGAAAGAATGGGTCGCTCTTAGGAGCTCAGTGACTCCAAACGTGGTACAGTGATAGGTTGCCACCTGTGCAATAAGTCCATCCGTGACATTTCCTGGCTACTAAATATTCCACACTCAACTGTCCACTATCACTTCCGCCCCGCAAGCCAAAGTCCTTGGCGTCATTCTTGACGCGAACCTCTCCCTCCAACCGCATGTCAAATCACTCACAAACACATGCAGGCTCCATCTTCGCAACATTGCCAAGATCCGCTCCTTCCTCACCCCAGACACCACCAAACTTCTAGTACACTCCCTCATCATCTCACGCCTTGACTACTGCAACTCCCTCCTCACTGGCCTACCCAAGTGCAGGCTCTCCCCGCTCCAGACCATCCTGAACTCAGCTGCCAGACTCATCCACCTTACCACCCGCTCCACCTCTGCCACCCCCCTCTGCCTCTCCCTCCACTGGCTCCCGATTGCCCAACGCATCAAATTTAAACTCCTTACCTTGACCTACAAAGCCGCTCACAACACTGCCCCTGACTACCTCACCAATCTGATCACCAGGTACCACCCTACCCGTACCCTTCGCTCCTCACAGGACCTCCTTCTATCCTGCTCCCTGGTCTCCTCCTCCCATGCACGACTACAGGACTTCTCCAGGTCCTCCCCCATCCTCTGGAACTCACTGCCCCAATCCATCAGACTGTCGCCTTCTCTATTCACATTCAGGCGCTCCCTCAAAACCCATCTCTTCAGGGAAGCCTACCCCACCCTCACCTAACGGCCATCCTCCCTCATTCCTCCTACCACTTCATCCCCCCCAGCCACTTCCTACTGTACCTTTACCCCCTCCCTCCTAGATTGTAAGCTCGTAAGAGTAGGGCCCTCTTACCCCTCGTACGCTGTCTGTCTTTGTTGTACTGTGCCATGTATTGTCCCCCCCTATTGTACAGCGCTGAGCAAACCCTTTGGCGCTATATAAACTCGTAGTAATAATAATAATAATAATAATAACTGTTAGTGGGATTATAACAAAGTGGAAGCAACTGGGAACAACAGCAACTCAGCCACCAAGTGGTAGGCCACGTAAAATGACAAAGTGAGGTCAGTGCATGCTGAAGTGCACAGAAGTCACCAACTGTCAGCAAAGTCAAAAGCTAAAGACCTCCAAACTTGGTGTGGCCTTCAGATTAGCACAACAACAGTGCGTAGAGAGCTTCATGGAATGGGTTTCCATGGCCGAGCAGCTGCATCCAAGCCTTACATCACCAAGTGCAATGCAAAATCCTTGGATGCAGTGGTGTAAAGCACACCGCCACTGGACTCTAGAGCATGGTGACGTGTTCTCTGGAGGGACTCACACTTCTGGCAATCCGATGGACATGTCTGGAGAACGGTACTTGTCTGACTGCATTGTGCCAAGTGTAAAGTTTGGAGGGGAATTATGGTGTGGGGTTGTCTTTCAGGGACTGGGCTTGGCCCTTTTAGTTCCAGTGAAGGGAACTCTTAAGGTGAAATTTCGGACAATTTCATGCTTCCAACTTTGTGGGAAGAGTTTGGGGATGGCCCCTTCCTGTTCCAACATAACCGCGCACCAGTGCACAAAGCAAGGTCCATAAAGACATGGAGGAGCCAGTTTGGGGTGGAGGAACTTGACTGACCTGCACAGAGTCCTGACCTCAACCCCACAGAACACCTTTGGGATGAATTCGAGCGGAGACTGCGAGCCAGGCCTCCTCCCCCAACATCAGTGCCTGACCTGACAAATGTGCTTCTGGAAGAATGGTCCAACCTTCCCATAGACACCCTCCTAAACCTTGTGGACGGCCTTCCCAGAAGAGTTGAAGTTGTTATAGCTGCAAAGGGCGGGGCCAACTCAATATTGAACCCTATGGACTAAGACTGGGAGGCCATTAAAGTTCATGTGCATGGAAAGGTAGGTGTACCAATACTTTTGAAACATAGTGTATATGCAGCCCTATGTAACACTTTTCTGTGCTGAGCATGCGCACCCCCAGCACAGTTATCGGCGGTGACCGGAAAGCTCCTGATGCATACTTGTGATTGGGAACTCTCCGATCACATGACAGCGAATCGCAAAAGTCACCTGACCGGAATGCCCACCTCCACCTCCCTGCATATAGAAGCTCTTAAAGGTCTGGGAGGGGATTAATTATGGGAATCCAGCTGTGACTTGCAGTTTTACAGCTGCCTTCCCACTGCTCACGGAGCTTTGTGAATGGTCCCACATCCTTCTGGGACCCATGATGTGTCACAGAAGGTTGCGCGGTGGGGGGAGAATTTCCAGTAGAAATGCGAAGGTTATTCAACCTTTGAAGTGGGACTGGGTATCTGTCAAAACCAGATACCTGCTCTCCCTCCTACTTCAAAGAAACAAAAAAAAGTCCAAAAAAAGACTGGTGGAGGGCATAAAGTGGAACTTCCCCTTTTTTTTTAGAGTTAATTTCTTAGTATGAGCTTCACCCTTAGTTGCGCCAAGATCTGTGCCAAAACTCGCAGCCCTGTGCTATAATCTCTGATCCACATATTCTAGACCCTGCATTTGGAGATGCATGTTTTAGGCATTTATGTCAGATGGAGGTTGGAAGTGTCGGAAAACAAAAAAAAAGTCACTGCTTTTAGTTAGTTGGCCCCATTGCATGGAGGACATACCAAGAACTGGCAGCTCTATAAAAGTAGGAAAGTACGTATAGGTAGGAGGTCCATGGATAAAAGTGAACTGTGGTGGTGTGTGGGTTTTTTGTGTGTGTGTGGTGGTTTTTTTGTTTTTGTTTGTTTTTTTTAAATATAAATTTTGGCCAGCAAAGAATATAAACTCACCAGTAATTATAATAAATTATGTAGGAATGCCTTTGCATGTCAAGCATGAAGTGTGAGTTTAGGCCATCTGTATTGGCTTTAAACTGTCTGAATATACGCAGCCAGACGTGCCTTTCAATGCTTAATGCCCCCAGAACCTTTAGCCTGCCTTACTTTCCGAGTCTCGGGCACGTAATATAGTTGAATGGTAGAATAATTCCTATGGGTGACCTTCAGGACTCAGCCTAGCAATAAGGTGAATTAAAATTTAAGCCTGGCTTCAGAGGAGAAGGCTTTGTAGTCACCCTACTCCTGTTTACATATAGATTATGGCAGTTACTCAGTGAACTCTGAGACGTCATGGTTGTATGCAGGGGCGGACTGACCACTCATGGGGCCCCTGGGCAATAGGGGATCATGGGGCCCCTGTGTCCTTGCCCAAACTCAAAAATGCCTATGAAAAAGATACCAGGGGCATCTCATGGGGCCCCCCTCTGACCTTGGGCAGTGCCCGAGCTTCCAAATGGTCAATCCGCCCCTGGTTGTATGCCATCCAGGTAGGCGTGTGTCACGATTGTGTTCAAGGTAATTAAGGCTTGACACCGCAACCAAAACCAACCAAGGAACATGTCCATCATGGCATCGAATGCAGCCACATGTTAAACCAGCAAAGTGTCAGGGAGCGAGGAGCCAGACACACAAGGAGGAGCAATTAAAGGTAGGTTTATTAATCTAAAAATAAGACGAGTCTATGCAAGTCCAACAGCGGAAATCGTAGCCAAAGCCGGGGTCAAGAGCCAGGAAGAATCGTCGCCAGAGCCGGGATCAGGAGCCAGGAAGAATCGTCACCAGAGCCGGGATCAGAAGCCAGGAGGAGTCTTAGCCAAAGCCAAGTCGGTATCCAGGAAAGCAATGAGTAGCTAAACAGGAGCTTGCTGCTGTGCAACAGACAGGACACGAATGCAATGGACAGCCACAAACAGCAGACTTATATGTGATAAGCCGCCACCTCTTGGGGGAGGAGCCGCAGAGGGCTGAAAGCATAAAGGATCCCACAATGCTTTGCAGACACCTAAGATGGATGGCAACACATTGAGCAGCACAAGGTCTGAGGAAAGGTAGGACCTTGACACAAATCTACTCTATGACCTTTATTTCCAAATAAAACTTAACCATCCATAGTGTGGGTTTTTTTTTTTCCCCATAAATTGACTAAATAAACAAGCAGCACCTTTTTACGTGACCCTACAATGCATAACTATTGCTCGTGAAATTCGTTTTTTTGTTTTTTTTTTCCTTCATTTTGCACTGGTGGGAAATGCTGCATTTGAAGTTAGAAAATTCACACAGGTAATCCTGATGTCCCTTTTTTGAACCCCTTTTTATAACTGCCTAACACATATATACTGGCAAAAGGGTGGGCTTTAATGCCCACATGCTGCACATACACGTCGCTTGGGTGGCCAGTGTTCTGTGCTCCCAGCACAGAGACCATGCTGTGAAAGACACTAATAATGATTAGTAGCTATGACAGCCAATCTTGGTGGCCAATGCAGGAATTGCCTCATTGAGAAGGCAGGGCCAGGACCATGGAGTACACTGGGCTACCTTCCATAGGTTCAGATAATAAAGCTATTGAAGATGAAGAGGCTGGTGACTACATGCTCTTGGCTAGCAGGGACCCAATCTATTTGCATAACAGCTATGATGAAATTCAAGCCTGTGTTTGTTGATGTGAATTGGGAGAACAGAGCGTCCCTCCAAACTTGTGTTCCCTGCTTAGATGAATTTAAGATAACCAAACATGTACATTTTTTGGAGTTTACAATAAACAATACAGTCTGGTTGTACAGTCACCGTTTTAGATTAGAACTGTGTAGTGCCTGAACAACCATTCATTTTCTATGCGATCATGTAGGTCCTTATGCTCTTCACCAGTGGTGTAGAGCCAGCCAGATGAAGCCCTTTGCTTGCCTTTATCCAACCCTTGGGGGGGTTCTCTCCTACTGATGTGAGGCATCATTCCTCTCAATGAGGTCAGCGATGGGGGGCACCATTTCCTCAAGGGGTGGTAGGATGCCGAATAAGGATCCCCCTTGAGGATGATGAAACGCATAGGGCAGGGCCTGAATGTGATGTCACCATGCACATCAGGTTCGTGTTCGTGGCTTTGGATTGGATTTTTTTGAGAATATTCACATCAATTTTAAGGTTTATAAAGGATATTGCATATGAACTGATTTTTCACATTATTATTTCACATATTTAATGTTTATATGGAGATTGTGTTGATGCTGAATATGCACTTTTAATTTTGTGTGTGTATATATAGGGACCCTTCCAAATCATTGGATTCAGGTGTTCCAGTCGCCTCCATGGCCACAGGTGTATAAAAATCAAGCACTTCGGCATGCAGACTGCTTCTACAAACATTTGTGAAAGAATGGGTCGCTCTCAGGAGCTCAGTGACTCCAAGCGTGGTACTGTGATAGGTTCCCACCTGTGCAATAAGTCCGTCTGTGAAACTTCTTTGCTACTAAATATTCCAATGTCATCTGTTAGGGGTATAACAAAGCATAAGCAACTGGGAACAATAGCAACTCAGCCACAAAGTGGTAGGCCTTGTAAAATGACAGAGTGGGGGTAGTGTCCAGAAGTCGCCAACTGTCTGCAGAGCCAATAGCTGAAGACCTCCAACCTTTGGTGTGGCCTTCAGATAAGCACAACAGTGTGTAGAGAGCTTCATGGAATGGGTTTCCATGGCCAAGCAGCTGCATCCAAGCCTTACATCACCAAGTGCAATGCAAAGTGTCAGATGCCGTGGTGTAAAACACACCGCCACTGGACTCTAGAGCAGAGGAGACGTGTTCTCTGGAAGGACTAATCACACTTCTGTCTGGCAATCCGATGGACGTGTCTGGGTTTGGCGGTTGCCAGGAGAACGGTACTTGCCTGACTGCACTGTGCCAAGTGTGAAAGGTGGAGGGGAGATAATGGTGTAGGGGTGTTTTTCAGGGGTTGGGCTTGGCTCCTTAGTTCCAGTGAAGGTAACTCTTAAGGCTGCACAATATCAAGACATTTTTTACAATTTTCATTCTCCCAACTTTGTGGGAAGAGTTTGGGGATGGCCCCTTCCTGTTCCAACATGACTGCCCACCAGTGCACAAAGCAAGGTCCATAAAGACATGGATGAGAGTGTTTATTTGGGGTGGACAAACTTGACTGGCCTGCACAGAGTCCTGACCTCAACCCCATAGAACACCTTTTGGGATGAATTAGAGCAGAGACTGTGAGCCAGGCCTCCTCCCCCGACATCAGTGCCTGACCTGAAAAATGTGCTTCTAGAAGAATGGTCCAACCTTCCCATAGACACCCTCCTAAACCTTGTGGACGGCCTTCCCAGAAGACTTGAAGCTGTTATAGCTGCAAAGGACGGGCCAACTCAATATTGAAGCTTACGGTCGAAGACTGGGATGCCATTAAAGGCAGGCATACAAATAAATATATAATTATATTTATATAATTATATTTTGGCAATATACATTGCGTAAAAAATGAAAGGAACACTTTGAAAACACATCAGAACTCCAATCGGAAAAAATATCACACTGGATATCTATACTGATATGGACTGGGTAATGTATTAGGAACTTAAGGATGCTCCATCATTTGAATTCAGTCCTCTGTAGGTTGATAATATTAATTTCCATCAGAGACACCCTGAAAATCAAACTGAAAAAATTATGCAGCAGGCTTTTAATTGCAGCAACTCAAAATGGTCCTCAGTCGTTTGTATGGACCCCACGTGCTTGTTGTATGAATGCCTGACAACGTCAGGGCCTGCTCCTAATTAGACGGATGGTGTCCTGGGGTGTTTCTTCCCAGATCTGGACCATGGCATCACTAAGTTCCTGGACAGTCTGAGGTGCAACCTGGCAGCATCAGATGGACCGAAACATGATATCCCATAGATGCTCTATTGGATTTAGGTCAGGGGAGTGTGGGGGCCTTTCAATGGTATCAATTCCTTCATCGTCCAGGAACTGTCTGCATACTCTCGCCACATGAGGCCGGGCATTGTCGTGCACCTGGAGGAACCCGGGAGCCACTGCACCAGCGTAGGGTCTGACAATGGGTCCAAGGATTTCATCCCAATACCTAATGGCAGTCACAGTGCCATTGTCTAGCCTGTAGAGGTCTGTGCGTCCCTCCATGGATATGTCTCCCCAGACCACCACTGACCCACCACCAAAACAGTCATGCTGAACCATGTTACAGGCAGCTAAATGTTCTCTGTGGCTTCTCCAGACCCTTTCACGTCTGTCACATGTGCTCAGGATGAACCTGCTCTCATCTGTGAAAAGCACAGGGCTCTAGTGGCGGACCTGCTAATTACGGTGTTCAATGGGAAATGTCAATCAAGCTGTATGGTGCCGGGCAGTGAGCACAGGGCCCACTAGAGGACAAGTCTGTTTCTGATTGTTTGGTCAGAGACATTCCCACCAGTGGCCTGCTGGAGGTCATTTTGTAGGGCTCTGGCAGTGCTCATCCTGTTCCTCCTTGCACGGAGCAGCAGATATCAGTCCTGCTGATGGGTTAAGGGCCTTCTACGGCCCTGTCCAGCTCTTCTAGAGTACAACACTTTTGAATGGCCTTTTCCTGACAATCCTCTCCAGGCTGCGGTCATCCCTGCTGCTTGTGCACCTTTTTCTTCCACACTTTTCCCTTCCACATAACTTTCTATTAATGTGCTTGGATACAGCACTTTGGGAACATCCAACTTCTTTTGCAATTACCTTTTGAGGCTTTCCTTCCTTATGGAGGGTGTCAATGATGGTTTTCTGCACAACCGTCAGGTCAGCAGTCTTTCCCATGATTGTGATTCCTACTGAACCAGACTGAGAGACCATTTAAAGGCTCAGGAATCCTTTGCAGGTGTTATGGCTGCATTAGCTGATTAGAGTGGGACACTTTGAGCCGATAATATTGCACCTTTTCACAATATTCTCATTTTCTGAGATTGTGGATTTGGGGTTTTCATGAGCTGTAAGCCATAATCATCACAATGATGACAAATCACAGCTTGAACTATCTTGCTTTGCATGTAATGAGTCTATCTCATATATTAGTTTCACCTTTTAAGTTGCATTACTGAAATATATGAACTTTTTGCACGATATTCTAATTTTTTGAGTTTCACCTGTAACTGCCTGTCTCCTGGAATCTCCTCCATGCTCTTGAGACTGTGCTGGGAGATGCAGTAAACCTTATGGCAATGGTACGTATTGATGTGCCATCCTGGAGGAGTTGGACTACCTCTGCAACCTCCTGTAGGGTCCAGGTATGGCCTCATGCTACCAGTAGTGACACCGACCCTAGCCAAATGCAAAACTACTGAAAAACAGTCAGAAAAGATGAGTCGGGAAAAGTCAGTGGCCTCCACCTGTAAAACCATTTTCTATTTTGGGGGGTCATCTCATTGTTGCCCATCTAGTGTACCTGTTAATTTCATTAACACCAAAGCAGCTGAAACTGATTAGCAGCCCCCTCTGCTACTTGGCTGACCAGATCAATATCCCAAGAGTTTAACTGACGGGATGCTAGACTCGGATTAATAAGTGTTCCTTTTTTATATTTTTTTTTTTTTTTGAGGTGTGTCTGTGTAATAAATATATATAATAAAAATGTGTGTGTATTCATAAAATACTGTGGCACGGTTTTGAAATTCTCCCTTTTTTATAGGCCTCTACTTCATGCAATTGTTTGTTTGTTAGACCCAAAGGACCTAGTTGAATCAGACTACATGTATTGTCAGATACAGGCATATACCCAGGGGTGGACTGACCATTTGGAAACTCTGGCACTGCCCAATGGCCCGGGTCAGTAGGGGGCCCCATGAGATGCCCCTGGTACCTTTTTCATAGGCTTTTTTCAGTTTGGTTAAGGACACAGGGGCCCCATGATCCCCTATTGCCCGGGGGCCCCATGAGTTGTCAGTCCGCCCCTGCATATACCCATGTGTGGACAATTTTTACACCCATTATCTCCGAACCCGTCTCTCCTGGACGTAAAGGATTTGGTGTTTTTCCAACTCAGCCAGCTGGCACATACAATAGCGGATCTTTTCATTCTGCACGTCAGAAAGTAGGACAAAGGTTTCTAGGTCTGTGACATTGCAACATTTGATAAATAATTTGTACTAATTGTCCACATAGCAAGTTTGAAACCACAACAAAACTTGTTCATCTGGGAAGAGATTTTGGATCCCTTCAGCACTTGGCAGCCAAGCTCTTGTATGTTGAGATACATTTATTTATTGGTTATGTTTGGCTTGTAAACACGCTAAAGAACGATGACTGCCCGGGGGCAGAGAACAAAATGTGTGCCATGTTGTTCTGCTGCCAACCTGCTTCGTCTATCAGGTACAGTATGCTGCTTCAGCTCTAGGTTCTCTGCTTCCTGGCTGTCTGGGCGACTTTCTCAGAAACAGAGGAATCTGCTTATTACGACACGGCGTTTCTACTTCTCGTGCTTCGTTTGCTCAACTTGTGTCAATGTTTAAACACCGAAATCTAATTCATTGACTGAGACCTACACATGTGGTTCCATGACCATGAGTATACCATGATTGACTGTACTTGCCAAAAGACATTCAATATTTTATGCACATCAAAGGTCCTCTTCGATTTTAAGGACTTTTAACAGTAGTATGAATTTGCGGTCAAATTCAGCCTATAAGGAAATATGGCCACTTACCTGATATGACCTCCAAAAGCAAGGTAAAAAAATAGAGATCAACTAAAAGCGGAGTTTATCTTTTGTCTGGATGACTGTTCTTTTCAAAAAGGGAAAAATGGATGTCTGCTATGTCTGTAAGATGGGTTTTGTGGTTGACTACTTTTTGGCACCCAAGCACAAGGCCTTACATCTACTCCAACCCTGATGGAACGCAATTCTACCCGTTGAGGCTGATCCCTCTGCCATCTTGTGTCCTGCCCCTTGCTGTAGGCCTTCTCACGACATCCCTGGCCATAGACCTTTTATATCCTAAGAATGGATGTCCACACAATTAATAACTTCACTGCACTTTTTACTGGTGGTGTTCAGGGATTGGCAAGACTTTGTCTGGATGACTGTTCTTTTCAAAAATGGAAAAATGGATGTCTATGTCTGTAAGATGGGCTTTGTGGTCGACCTCTTTTTGGCACCCAAGCACAAGGCCTTACCTCTACTCCAACTCTGATGGAATGCAATTCTACCTTTTGAGGTTGACCCCTCCGCCATCTTGTGTCCTGCCCCTTGCTGTAGGCCTTCTCATGACATCCATGGCCATAGACCTTTTATATCCTAAGAACGGATGTCCACACAATAACTTCACTGCACATTTTACTGGTGGTGTTCAGGGATTGGCAAGACAGTCGCATCACTGGGACGTACAATTCAGAGTAACTTGACATACACCGTTAATTACATAAAGTGGACAATCCATAGTAGTCCCAAGTGATGACACATGCAGCACCTCAAAGTGGACAATCCATAGTAGTCCCAAGTGATGACACATGCAGCACCTCCAAAGCTATCTTCCGTCTTTCCTCTGCCCAAGGTCTTAAGTACTCATACTCTTAAGACCATGTTCTCTGAAGACACCTCCTAGCTGGGTACACCTCTCCTGGGAACCATCCAGGGAAGCAGCCTCATACAAGAATCTTTAGCCTGGATTTGAAAAAGGCCTTTTGCAGTCCGAGCTAGCCTCCACCTCCATAAGGGGCAGAATGATTGTAACTGGCTCCTCCTGCACACAGGTCCACTCCACCCAGCCTCCCTCCCTGTCTAGGGCCCACGTGTATAGATTACATGCTCACAGGTATGGGGTGTTTGGCTCCCATGCCCCCAAGAAAGTTTTTATATATGGGTGCCAACTCACCTCCTGATGGCCACTGTGGGAGGGCTCTACTCAAAAGGGGCCTAGCACCTGCTGTCACTACCTGCAGTACCAGACACTATTCTGGTACAGAACCACCTAGTGGCAAAGTGGCTAACTGCACCTGCCTAAATGTCCATATTGCATCTAATACCTCTTATTTGCTGTATATATTTATAATGGTGCATTTTTCCAATTTTTTTTTTCCCAGATAACATTTTTTTAATCTTTTTTTTACCAAAAGCCAATTTCAGTTTAGGGTGCTAAGGGAATGTGGGTGAACCTCCTAACTTTTTAAAGGTCGCAGGGATCCCAAACCTTCACAAAGAGTGCCTTATTTTTGCATTTGTCTCAAGCAATAGGTTGATTTCACCATTATAGACCTTACGAATGCCAGTGGCTGTATTAATATATCTAGTGGGATATCGAGCTGCACAAGAGAAATACCAGAAAGGACCACTCAACATGTATGCTGTTCCTCCTCAGTTCAATTGACTACAGATGTTCATGATCAGGGGCAGACTGACAACTCATGGGGCCCCCAGGCAATAGGGGATCATGGGGCCCCTGTGTCCTTGCCCAAACTCAAAAAAGCCTATGAAAAAAGGTACCAGGGGCATCTCATGGGGCCCCCTACTGGCCCAGGGCCCTCTGGCAGTGCCCGAGTGCTCGAATGGTCAGTCCGCCCCTGGTTGAACCATGAACAGGGGCGGACTGACCATTTGGAAACCGAGGGCCCAGAGTTAGTAGGGGGCCCCATGAGATGCCCCTAGTACCTTTTTTATATGCTTTTTTGAATGTGGGTGAGAACACAGGGGCCCCATGATCCCCTATTGCACGGGGGCCCCATGAGATCTCAGTCCGCCCCTGGATTCAACTAATATGTGTGATCTGTAATTCTGCCTGATGTCTCAACATGTGTAAAGAACTCAAGAAAATACCTTTTTTAACTTTTCTCCTTTCCATTTCAGTGTGTGATTGTGGCAAGGAGATTGCCTGTTCCAGTTCTGGGGACTGTTGCCACAGTGAATGTCTGGGAGGATGTAGTAAGCCTGGAGACAGCCGGGCCTGTGTGGCATGTCGAAATTTTTTCTTCAAAGGCCAATGCTTGGCTTCATGTCCGGCTAACACCTATGAGTATGAGGGCTGGCGTTGCATCACAGCAGAGTACTGCGCCAGTCTGCGGAAAATCTCGGAGAACCCTCGGGAGTCTTCCAAATTTGTCCTTTATGAGAATCTGTGTCTTTCAGAGTGTCCACCAGGATACACCAGGAATGAGAGCAGGTTAGTATATTTAAATAAAAGTAAGAAAAGGAGAAAAATGGACACATTTTTGTTTCATTAGACACATGTTGTCCTCCTAATACATTTTCTTGTCTTTTTTTTTTTTATACATTCCCTTGTTGGTCTAGTAGTAGTAGACTTTGCTGATATGCCTAGACTGTGCCAGGATAGGAAGACTGGATGCTGATACTGGACCTCTGCTAAATGCCAACTAGATCTAGCCAAATCAATTCAATCAAATCCGCACGTTCCTAACCCCAGAAACCACTAAACGGCTCATCTACTCCCTCATCATATCACGACTCGACTACTGCAACTCCCTCCTCACTGGCCTGCCTCACCACAGGCTATCCCCACTTCAGTCCATCCTGAATACGGCTGCCAGACTCATTCACCTTTCCAACCGCTCCGTTTCCGCCACCCCCCTCTGCCAATCCCTCCACTGGCTTCCGATTGCCCAACGGATCAAATTCAAAATCCTAACACTGACGTACAAAGCCGTCCACCATACTGCCCCGAACTACATCACTGACCTAATATTCAAGTACCGCCCAACAAGCACACTCCGCTCCTCACAAGACCTCCTTCTCTCTAGTTCCCTAGTCTCCTCCTCCCATGCCCGCCTCCAGGACTTCTCCAGGGTGTCACCCATCCTCTGGAACTCCCTGCCCCAACCCATCAGATTATCACCTACTCTCCTCTCCTTTAGAGAGAAAACAGGTGGCTCACACACCTAGTGCATTATCCAAGGTTTATTGTAGGAATGAAATAATAATAAAAACATACTCACAGACGAAGCATGTATCTAAAAAGCATAGAAAAATGACAATGGCCACAACGGCGGGCAAGGTGTTCTCACTGTCAGTGCGGTCAAATGTCTGACGTGTTTCGGGGACGAATCCCTTTCCTCAGAGGCATCAACAGCGAGGCTCTTTCTGTCCATACACCATACATCAGCATCAGAGGTTTTTCATCAGCTCTGAGGAAAGGGATTCGTCCCCGAAACGCATCAGCATTTGACCGCACTGACAGTGAGAACACCTTGCCCGCCGTTGTGGCCATTGTCATTTTTCTATGCTTTTTAGATACATGCTTCGTCTGTGAGTATGTTTTTATTATTTCATTCCTACAATAAACCTTGGATAATGCACTAGGTGTGTGCGCCACCTGTTTTCTCTCTATCCAGTGGCTGATTTCCCCGTCTGAGGAGGGCTGCACCCCTGGAACATTTCCTTTGGTTGTCGCTGTCCTGGTACCCTTGGCTTCCCTTTTGGCTGTGCATATCCTGAGGCGCTGGAGAGTACATACGATCTCCTCTCCTTTAGGCGCACCCTGAAAACCCATCTCTTCAGGGAAGCCTACCCCACCCCCTGCTAACCTGCCGACCTCCTCCACTCTTCCTACCACTCCATCCCCCACAGATATCTCCTCCTGTACCACCATCCCCTCCCTCCTAGATTCAGAATAACGTTTGAATAATTTTACAAACGGACAGTTCGGTGCATCCGTTATTTACCAAAACCCATATAAAGATGACGTAAACCATTTTAGCCGGGGCTTTCTTTCTCATGACCTTCCTAGGAAGATTAACTAGCATATTTTAGATTGGTTGACATTGAATTTTTTGGTTTTTAAATTTCTACATTGGTGTGTGGCGATTTAATAGTTTCCATTTTTTCCCGCTGACTTTTCATTTAACCTATCTTATGGTTTTGTGAATGGTCTGGTATTTATTGCATCATGGGATTAGTCCTTTCATCCCTTAGTGCGCTACCAAACACGATCTCTCACACACACACTTTCCTCACCATTTTACTGTATTTAGATGCAGCATAAAGGTTTCTTTGTACAGGCGTACCTCGGTTTATGGATTTAATTCCTTCTGCGGGACTTTTTGTATTGCGAAAAATTCGTAAACCGAAATGCAGTTTCTTATAGGAATGCATTGAAAACCAATTAATCCGTTCCGGAGGTCAAAAAAAGTAAAAAGAAAAAAAGTTTTGTGTTTAAAACTCTTTAAAGTGCACTTTAAAGGTACAAATACTGTACAGGGACATGATTAAATAAAACAATTTGTAAATGCATTGAAAACCAATTAATCCATTCCGGAGGTCAGAAAAAAGTAAAAAAAAAAAAGTCTTCTCTGTTCAAAACTCTTTATAAAGTGCAGTGTAACCACTTGCCGTCCGCCTGCTGTTTATAAATGGCAGGATGTTGGCACTCCAGGGGCGGGTTGCCGTTCATAAACGGCACCCGCCATTACTAGCTGTGCGCGCTCCCTGGGAGCGTGCAGCACTGCGATCCGGTGCCCGCTGTGTGAAACACTGATTGTTGGACGGGACCTCTCCCGATCATGTGATCACGGACTGGCCAATCAGTGTTCACATGCAAAGTAGTAAGAAAGATGTCACTTGTGACATCATTGCTTACTACGTGTGAAATCTGTGAATGATCACAGAGGTCACATGGTACAGGGCTATTCACAACAGCCTTGTACCATGTGACAAGTTGTGACCAATCACAGCTCACTCAGTAGTTCTCAATGGCTGCAAAAATGCAGACAGAAAGAGAAATGATTGCTTTTACATCCTATATGGGTGTAAAAGCAATCACTGTAAAAAAAAAAAAATCATTACACCCCACAAGTGGTACAGTGTCACCATGGTGACACTGTACTGCTAGGGGGACAGTATGTAAAAAAAAAACATAAATAATATAAAAATGTAAGTTTAAAAATTTATAATTTTTGGTTATAAACTAATTTGGCTTATTTTTTTTTTACTGAAAAGATAACAGAATACATTTTGGCCAAGATTTATGATGACAGATTATTTATTTGCAAAATTTTATAAGAAAAACACTTTTTTTCAAACTTTTTGGACTTTTTCATTTACATAGCAAAAAAAATAAAAATCCCGGCGGTGAATAAATACCACCAAAATAAAGCTTTATCTGTCTCAAAAAAATGGTAAAAAATTCATATGGATACAGTGTTGCATGACCGCACAATTGTCATTCAAAGTGTGATAGCACTGAAAGCTGATAATTGCCCTGGACAGGAAGGGGGTAAAAGTGTCCAGACTGGAAGTGGCTAAAGGCATAAATACTGTACAGGGATATGAGTAAAAAAAAATTTCTAAATGCATTCAAAACCAATTAATCCATTCGTATTGCAAAAAAAAATTTGTAAACCGAAGCATTATTTTTAATGGATTTTCATTCGTAAACCGAAAATTACGTTAACCGAGGCATTCGTAAACCGAGGTCGCCTGTACTTTTTTGTTTTTCAATGATTTGGGTGATTTAGTGCCTTGGATTTTAGATTGTTCTAGAAATAATGGTGTGGTTCCGTTGCAGCATTGTGTGCCACAAGTGTGAAGGCCTCTGTCCCAAAGTGTGCAAAGTAGGAACCAAAGCCATAGATTCCATTCAGACCGCAAAAGAACTGACTGGCTGCACGCACATTGAAGGAAGCCTGATCTTCAACATCCGCAGAGGAAGTGAGTTGGCTTTAAATTTTATTAGGGGTATTGAACTTGAATGAGGTATGGGATGTATGGGATTCCCAAGAAACCGTAAATGGAGGACAACTTCCTGGTGACTAGGTACAAGTCTTTTTACAGCAAAAAGGTCTTTCTTGGAGAGCTCTTCAGCCTCTCCTAGTATACCACTCCAGACCCCAAATGAATCCTCTTCTTCAGCTATCTGGAGGAAATCCCTGGGCAAGGGGATCCAGTGTCTGCCACTTTAAGTTGAAACAGTCCCAGGTAAGGAGCTAGTCAGGGTTTTTACCAGAATGTCCTTTTCCCCTTTTCCCCTTAACAGGCCCAGGGGGTGTAGGATTACTCGCTGTTCCTCTCCTGTAAGGTTGCTGGGTTGGTGGCTGCCTTCAGGCTTTCTGCTGGGCTGGCTCCTTCCCTGCTGCACAGGGAGTCCTCTCCCATGGGAACCCCCCCCCCCCATAGTGGAGTGATCCTCCTTTCCTGCAAATCTGCCTGGAGGTAGACCCCTTCCCACTGAGCCCTCTCCCAGGCTTCTGCATCTTAGCATGCCTCCTATCTTCTACCCAAACCCTCCTGCCTATGAGTAGGCTCAGTCACTCTTAAGGGCTGTCTTGACCCCATGCCAAACCTTCTGCCTGGGGATTGGCCAGGATCCCTCAAGTGTACAGGCCAGCTCCTCCTCAGCTCCTCCTCACCCCCGCCCATTTGAATTCTAGAGACTTCTCCAAGTCTCTATTTCAGGGGGAGGTATCGGTGAGCTTATCTGCAGAGCCTCTCAGCCCTGACCCAAATTTTGACCCCTCTGACTATCACCCAGGCTGCTTCTCTGCCTCCTATCTTAGAAAAAAAAAAAAAATTAGCTAGCTCCCTCTAGTTAACTAAGAGGGTGCTACATAAGTAATCTGGGCTATATATAGGATATGTAAACCAAGGTCATTGAACATAGACCAAAAAACCAAAACGGCAAAAACAGAACACTGGATCAATTTTGGAGAAAGTGTTGATCCTAGATCCTTACAAACCTAAAATCTGATCTTATTTGGTGTATCAAGCGAGATTGCCTGATGTGTATGCTTTTCAGAACTATATATTTTCAAAGTTGACTCAACTAGAGAAGACAAACTAATTTTACAAAGCATAATCTCCTTAAGAATGTAACAATGACCTTATGACTATATGACTGATGGAACCTATGACCAGGGGCGGACTGATAACTCATGGGGCCCCCGGGCAATAGGGAATCATGGGGCCCCTGTGTCCTGGCCCAAACTCAAAAAAGCCTATGAAAAAGGTACCAGGGGCATCTCATGGGACCCCCTACTGACCTCTGGCCCTTGGGCAGTGCCTGAGTTTCCAGATGGTCAGTCCGCCCCTGCCTATGACATATCTAAGGTTCTTTGTAAAATGACTGGCCCTCTACTGGACCACCTTGCAAAGTACAGTAGAAGTCCGTAGTGTCACGTGTCAGCCAATTCTTGTACAATCAGACTCCAAAATGATACTTGGGACCACAGTCGTTGGGTTGGCCAGAGCATACTGAAGATTGGGGTTCACTAAGGCAATGCTTCCATTTTTCCTGTCCTTGTCCCCATTCTCTAGAATTACTTGTCTTGCTTCATACTTCCACGCTTTGTTTTTGGTAAAACTGGATGAATTGAATTCCTTCTGGTTCAGTTTTGTAATCCCTTCAAACTCTAGCTCATTCCCACTTTGCTTCTTGCCAAATATGGCCCTGCCGAAAGTAGCCATTTTTTTTTTTTTTGTGTGTGCGCCTGTGTAATTTTAAAATAAATTAACACATTTCCAATACTATATGTTTTATTACAGATAACCTAGCTTTAGAGCTTCGCAGAAGTTTGGGTCATATTGAGACAATAACGGGCTTCTTAAAAATCAAGCACTCCTTTGCTCTGGTCTCGCTCTCATTTTTTAAAAACCTGAAACTCATCAGAGGAGACTCCATGGTAGATGGGTAAGAAAAAACAATTATTTTATCTTTTTTTTTTTTGGCAGACCTGAAAGCTTTCTCCCTATACAGACATATCATGCTTTCCAGCCCGTAGTCAACATGCAAATTTGACCTTGCTGCCCTGACCACGTCTAGCTGTGCATGAACTTCAGTCCAAATTCAGAGGAAGCTTCACTCCCCTTTTTCTATGATCATTTTTTGTGAAATTCCAGTCCATTATTTTTATTTATTTTTTTGTAGTGTTTCTAAGTCCTTGTTTTCTAGTTGTGGAGGCAAAATTTGATCTTGGGTTCTTTGTAAACATAAATGACCAATTTGAGCTTTTTGTATATTAATCTACAGAGATTGCAATTTGTTTTTGAGGGAAGAGTAAATGAGAGGACATTATTTTTGCAGATAATGCTTTTCACTTTGAAAACAAGCATATCCTTTGAGAGGAACAAAAGGAAGTTGTACGGAGGAAAACAAATCCCGTAGAAAAGAATAGGTGGAATCTACACAATATGTAGAAAGAATGGTCCAAAAGGACTAAAGGTCACTTGAAGGCAGGGGCAGACTGACAACTCATGGGGCTCCCGGGCAATAGGGGATCATGGGGCCCCTGTGTCCTTGCCCAAACTCAAAAAAGCCTATGAAAAAGGTACCAGGGGCATCTCATGGGGTCCCCTACTGACCCCGGGCCCTCGGGCAGTGCCCAAGTTTCCAAATGGTCAGTCCGCCCCTGTTCATGATTCAACCAGGGGCGGACTGACCATTCGAGCACTCGGGCACTGCCCGATGGCCCAGAGTTAGTAGGGGGCCCCATGAGATGCCCCTAGTACCTTTTTTTTTAAATGTGCTTTTTTGGATGTGGTCTGAGTGTGGGGCCCCTGTGTCCTTGCCCAAACTCAAAAAAGCCTATGTAAAAGGTACCAGGGGCATCTCATGGGGCCTCCTACTGACCCCGGGCCCTCGGGCAGTGCCTGAGTTTCCAAATGGTCAGTCCGCCCCTGCTTGAAGGACAATCAATACATACCATAGTTGGAGGTAGTATCAATCAGAAAGGTGTGGTCATGAGAAAATTTGTGGCTAATAGCATTAAAATGACAGTGTATAACCTAGGAAATAGAAATCATAATAAAGGCAGTGACACCTGTGTATAGCGGGTGAAAGATGCCATGTATGGAACCAGCTAGGTATAAATAAAGGAGGTATCTCCTAAGAAACCTTGGCCCAGTTTCATAAATGGGAGAACTATCCTATCTAGGTATTGGAATGTTGCAACCCAAATTTGGCTATAGTTAGAGGGGCAGCCCTTGTATGGAAGGGTACAACTGATGTATGCTATCCAGGGTTGCAACCTAGGAGGGAGGGCTTTCTTCCAGTTGAGCGCTATCAATTTCCTTGCAGTAAAAAGGGTCTTCTGTGGGAACTTAATCATGTATTTGTCATGGTCGGGGAAGAGCCCCAGTAGACCTTTTTCGGGATGTAGAGTCAGTGGAGAACCCATCTGGCTATGAAGGAACTGCACCACCTGAATCCAGAACCCTTGGATTTTAGCAACCGTCCATAGGAGATGGTGGAAGGTGTTAGGTGCTTGTAAACACATTTGGTCATTGTGGGCTATGCATGGGTCGATATTCGGAGATACAATTGGAGTTGGATAAGATCTGTGCAGGATGTATATCTGTGCAAGGCAGTCTGAGAGCTTGGGGGAACTGATTTGCATTTTTATAAAAATATCGTCCCAATCTGTGTCATTGTAAATAAGGCTTTTAACCAAATTTGTACCGGTTGGTTAATAAGAAATATCTCCTTTTTTTTTTTGTTTCATTCTAGCCATTCACAGTTGTTTTCATTCTAGCCATTCACAGTTGTTTTCATTCTAGCCATTCACAGTTGTTTTCATTCTCCCTCAGGAATTATACCCTGTATGTTTTGGACAACCAGAATCTTCAGCAGCTCTGGGATCCCAACCATGAGAGCCTCTCCATCCCTGTTGGGAAGCTGTACTTTGCTTTCAACCCTAAACTGTGCCTGTCGCAAATTTATCATACGGAGGACCTAACGGGAACCAAAGGGAGACAGAACAAAGCAGATATCAATCCACGCACCAATGGAGATCGAGCTTCCTGTAAGTCAGGTCCCACCTTCCTGCCCTCCTTTTCTTTTTTTTTTTTTCCTTCCTTCTTTCTTCCTTTTTTTTATTTTTTTTTTATTTTTACTACAGTACGATCTGTTCAAAATCAAGTGATTTTTGTGTTTGTTGACTCCTACTCTGAAAGGGTCCCTTGAGAATGCAGATCAGCCCCTCCTCACCCCCACTCATTACTTTCTAGAAATGTCTCAAGCTTCTAGAGCCAGGGGAGGTATCGGGGAACTGCCCTGCAGAGCTCTCAGCCCTGACCTAAAGTAACCTGGCTGACTCATCCCAGGCTGCTATCCAGCCTCTAACTAAAAAAGCTTTGCTAGCCCCCCTGGCTAAGTAGAGGGGCACTCAGGGGCGGGCTGACCATTTGGAAACTCTGGCACTGCCCGAGGACCCGGGGTCAGTATGGGGCACCATGAGATGCCCCTGGTACCTTTTTTTTCATACGCTTTTTTGAGTTTGGGCAAGGACACAGGGGCCCCATGATCCCCTATTGCCCAGGGGCCCCATGAGTTGTCAGTCCGCCCCTGGGGGCACTACACTCCCTTCATAGATAGTGGATTGAGCTAGTGTAGCCAGGAAAAGGAAGTGCCAATTTATGGATACCAGTTTAAATTCCAATGAACAAAAGAAAACTAATGTAGTCACCACATCTAAGGACTGGTAAGCTGCAATTTCTTAATTTATTTTTTTTTTTGGGGTTTAGATCCACTTTAACCTGTAATTGGAGCAGAAACCCCAAACTGGTGCAGTCTTTGAATCTAATCTGCCTCAGTTGTGTTCAATCTTTTCTTTCAATACCATTGTCCAACCAGACCATTTTAATCCTAGGTAACTCTCATGTACTGAAGTTTGTCGCCAACGTAACCGAATCCGACCGCATCTTCCTAAAGTGGGAAAGATATAGGACGCCAGAACCTCGCGACTTGCTAAGCTTCATTGTTCACTACAAAGAATCGTAAGTTTTGAAGAGAGTTTCTCTACTTTAGTCATTCAATTTCCCTATATGAAATTTCTCTTTTTTGCAGTTTTTTTTTTTTTTTTTTTTTTAAATTTATGTATTTTTTTTTCCTAATGTAAACATTTAAAATATTTCATTTTGTTGTATTGTAAGTTGTTTGTAGTCAGTCATTACAATAATTTTTCAATCTGCTTTGGGAAAGCACCCAATAGTGAGGTCCCAGGAGCCGATCTGGACTGTTTCCTTGTAGTAACCATCATGATGAGCGTAGGCTCCGCCCTAAGCATTTCATCACAAATTTGTGCCCCAGAAGACCTCATTTGTGATTAAATACATAGGGCGGAGCTTACGCTCATGGCAGCATCATGCTGGTTACCACACGTAGATCGGCTTCTGAGATGGCACTATTGGATGTATTTTGTTGATTTTGAGGAGAGGTATGGAGGAGATTTTGTACCTGGTATTCCTGATGGCTATACATGGAGATGGTGAGGAGTTATGAGATCCATTACAGATGATTTAAACGTATACCTTTCCAACTCCTTTTTTATTTCTGTCCAAAAGAGAGTCCACATGCTCCTGGTAAGAGTCCTTGAAATTTATTGATTGATCAACTTCAGTACAACTAGCTGGCCCATAGATGGATTAAAATTTGTCTGGTTCCTGCTAAACCGGCAAAATTTCGAACGGTCTATGGCTGGCTTTAGATAGGGTGATGAAGCTCAAAGCTTACTTTCCAATAACTTTAATGTAATGGGACCACCATTGACACATAATAATGGCAGCCTAGGCCCAAATTTTAAAACTTGCATCATCTGTCAGTGGTCCCTTCACTGCAGCTTGTTGGCCAGATGTGGACCTTTTTGTTTAGGCCTTGTCCTTCTGACACAAATGATGGAAAATAATTCTGCCTAATGACGCAAAAGATGGGTACAATTTGTCGCACTGACACCAACACTAATGTACAATTCCTTCCACTGACACCAACATGGGAGACTATTCCTTCCTCTGATAGCCAACAATGCCAAGCTATTCCTTCCTCTGACCGCTAACAAAGCTGGGACGCTATTCCTTGCGCGGACGCCCACCACTGGGACGCTATTCCTTGCGCGGACGCCCACCACTGGGACGCTATTCCTTGCGCGGACGCCCACCACTGGGACGCTATTCCTTGCGCGGACGCCCACCACTGGGACGCTATTCCGTGCGCGGACGCCCACCACTGGGACGCTATTCCGTGCGCGGACGCCCACCACTGGGACGCTATTCCGTGCGCGGACGCCCACCACTGGGACGCTATTCCGTGCGCGGACGGACGCCCACCACTGGGACGCTATTCCGTGCGCGGACGGACGCCCACCACTGGGACGCTATTCCGTGCGCGGACGGACGCCCACCACTGGGACGCTATTCCGTGCGCGGACGGACGCCCACCACTGGGACGCTATTCCGTGCGCGGACGGACGCCCACCACTGGGACGCTATTCCGTGCGCGGACGGACGCCCACCACTGGGACGCTATTCCGTGCGCGGACGGACGCCCACCACTGGGACGCTATTCCGTGCGCGGACGGACGCCCACCACTGGGACGCTATTCCGTGCGCGGACGGACGCCCACCACTGGGACGCTATTCCGTGCGCGGACGGACGCCCACCACTGGGACGCTATTCCGTGCGCGGACGGACGCCCACCACTGGGACGCTATTCCGTGCGCGGACGGACGCCCACCACTGGGACGCTATTCCGTGCGCGGACGGACGCCCACCACTGGGACGCTATTCCGTGCGCGGACGGACGCCCACCACTGGGACGCTATTCCGTGCGCGGACGGACGCCCACCACTGGGACGCTATTCCGTGCGCGGACGGACGCCCACCACTGGGACGCTATTCCGTGCGCGGACGGACGCCCACCACTGGGACGCTATTCCTTGCGCGGACGCCCACCACTGGGACGCTATTCCTCTTGCTAGGTAAATTTTATTTATTTATTTTTTTTTTCAGCGGCCACCAAGCTTGAGGCATTGTTTACTTCTACTGACTTCTGATACTGGCTCAATTTCTACTTCCAATGGCCATAGTCCATTCCTTTTAAAGTCTGAGGCTCTATTCACATTGTCATTCTGATGCAGAAAATCTTGCATTTTACTGCAAGAAAATGCAGTAAGTAAAGGTAGAATTCCTATTCTTTCCCATGTGGTTGGTTCACATCTATGTGTTGCTGTTTAGTGTGGCACAAAGGAAAACTCTATGGGCCCATTCACACATTTGCATTACCATGCTTGCTACATGCACATGGAACAGTGTAAGTCTGGCCTTTAACAAAGTGAATTTGCGTCTTCTTTTTTTTTTTTCTCTCTCTCTCCTTTTTTTCTTTTTTTTCTTTCTTTTTTTTTTTCTTCTTTCCTTTTTTTTTTTTTTTTTTCTTGGTAAACCAACTGTAGCTCTATTTGATACCCTTTTAGTAAGACCCTTTAAAATACCTTCTTGAGCCACTTGGTCTAAAAAATAAAATTCATGTTGCCATTTTATCATTTCAGGCGAATGATAGTTGATGATTACACCATACAAAAAAGTCAGGTATTTGTTTTTTTTTTTTTTTTTTAAGCCATAGAATAGTCAGTTGAAGACCAAATAGAAGCAGTATCTTCATAATTAAGGGAATGTAATCTTATACATGGGCACTGGAAAAATCCTGCTTGAGGGAGATCAAATTAGGACTTTTTTTTCCCATGCTCAGGTATTTGATGATGTTGACCAAAAATAACCGCGATTGCCAGATACTTTCCCTTGCATGATCTTGAAGACCAGAGTTGAGGAATGTTCTTTCCTTCATAAGTGGATTGGTGTTACATTTTATTGTCCTGTAATGGATTCCAGCCAGTCATGTCAGGTTTGTCGCATTCAATTCCCAAGAAAACTTTATCCATTGCTTTTTGTTTAGTCCCTTTCAGAACATAACCGAGCACCTGGGCCAAGATGCCTGTGGAGCCAACAGCTGGAACGTGGTAGATGTAGAGCTGCCTTTAAACAACGAACAAGAACCAAGCATTACACTGATGAACCTGAAACCATGGACCCAGTATGCCATATATGTCCGGGCTATCACTCTCACCACTGCTGAGGAAGGGAGGAACTTCGGAGCACAAAGTGACGTGGTCTACATTCGAACGAAGCCGGCAGGTAACCAACTCCCTAAAGAACATTATTGAATTTTATGTAATGTTCACAGTGAAAGTGATTGAATGCCATTCTGCACAATTTTACAAATAAGGGGTAAATCTCATTCTCATAGGAAAGCCTGTGCTTTTTTGGATCACCTAAGCTGTACCAGGGGCAGACTGGCAACTCATGGGGCCCCCGGGCAATAGGGGATCATGGGGCCCCTGTGTCCTTGTCCAAACTCAAAAAAGCCTATGAAAAAGGTACCAGGGGCATCTCATGGGGCCCCCTACTGACCCCAGGCCCTCCAAATGGTCAGTCCGCCCATGAGCTGTACTGTGACCAGGCACCCCCAAAAATTTTAGTACACTCCCCAAATCAAATCAATGCCACAATTATAAAAAGCTCTTAATTACCTATTTTTAGTTAGTGGTCACTGGGCAGTAGAGTAGGTGACCACGTCACTGCCAGGAGGACATAGACACTTCCCAAGGGTTGGCCAGAGGGTGGAATCCTCTTGGGTTCCAGTAGACTGCATTGGCATGATCAAATGAATTTGAGGGTCAACTAGAAGACTGGCAGCAGGCCCAGGATGGAATAACTGGTCTCCATCCCCAGAAGAGCTGCAATGCTTTGTGTTTTTTGTTTTGTTTTGTTTTTTGTTCTTTTAACCACTTCCTGACTGGCCGTTGCATATAAACGGCCGGACGGTGGCACTGCAGGGTCGGGTGGCCGTTTATAAACGGCCTCCCCGCACCCTGCTTGTGCGCGCTCCCTGGGAGCGTGCAGCATCACGATCCTGTGCCCGCTGTGTCCTCCGGACACAGTGAAACACCGATCGTCGGACGGGACCTCTGTACGAGGTCCCGATCATGTGATCACTGATTGGCCAATCAGTGATCACATGCAAAGTAGTAAGCAAGAAGTCGCTTGTGACATCATTGCTTACTACGTGTGAAATCTGTGAATGATCACAGAGGTCACATGGTACAAGGCTATTCACAACCGCCTTCTCCCATGTGACAAGCTGTGACCAATCACAGCTCACTCAGTACTTCTCAATGAGTGCAAGAATGCAGACAGAGAGAAAGAGAAATGATTGCTTATACATCCTATATGGGTGTAAAAGCAATCAGTGTAAAAAAAAAAAAATCTTCATCACCCCCCACAAGTAGTACAGTGTCACCATGGTGACACTGTACTGCTAGGGTGACAGTATGTAAAAAAATAAAAATAAAAAATAATATAAAAATGTAAAACAAAATGTTTAAAAATGATAATTTTTGGTTATAAACTAATTTGGATTTTTTTTTTTTTTTACTAAAAAGATAACGGAATAAATTTTGGCCAAGATTTATGATGGAATATTATTTATTTGCAAAATTTTATTAAAAAAAACACTTTTTTTCAAAATTTTGGGACTTTTCCATTTACATAGCGAAAAAATTAAAAATCCCAGCGGCGAATAAATACCACCAAAATAAAGCTTTATCTGTCTCAAAAAAATGGTAAAAAATTAATTTGGTGTTGCATGACCGCGCAATTGTCATTTAAAGTGTGATCGCGCTGAAAGCTGAAAATTGCCCTGGTCAGGAAGGGGGTAAAAGTGTCCGGTCTGGAAGTGATTAAAGGAAAAACCCTTTTGCTCAATGTTTGTTTGGAGCTAAGGGCTAATTTTCAAGGCAATAATATAAGTATTGTCATGCTAACACGCTGTCAAAAATTGTTTTATTGCGGAAATATGTATTTGATGTGTCAATAAGATGCCAAAACTCTTTTAAAAAATTGTTTGGTTTACTTATATTCTAAGGTTGCCTGAAAAATCCCACCAAATGTAAGATATAAATCTCTTTGAGAAAAACAGGGATGATGGCAACCACCCCCCTAGGTTACACTGGATGACTTTTTGGGAAGGGGACTTTAATTTTGCTCGGCGATGAGAATTAACTATTAAAATTGTATAAGATGAGTTGTGACTGGTTCTGTTTAAGCCAAGTGAAAGGCCATCTGTCAGGAATGGTTGCCAGTAATGGTGGGACTCACCTGCCTTGTGGGCTGCAGTACCAGGGCTGGCCAGCGGGTGCTCCCGGCAATCAGAGACTCAACCCTGCAGCCAGCCAAACACCTGAAGCTGATCATGCAGGTGTATTTAAGGGATGGCCAGACCCGCAGTCTCTGCCTTGGTGTGTGTTTTTCCTGGGCCCTGTATCTTGTTACCTGCATCCCTGTTCCTGTTCCTGTCCCTGTCTGACTGATTCGTTGCTGACCCTGCCTGATCCGGACCTCTGCTGACTTCTCCTGTTTCATCCCTGGCTTGTGACCCCGACCATTCTCTGCCTGACCCCCTGTACTTACCTGCCCGATTGTTATTGACCCGGCCTGCCTGACGACGCTTGCATTGTATGTACTGTTATCTGTGGTTGGTTTGGTTCGTTTGCACTGTTATGTTTTAGTATTGCACTGCGTTTATGTTTGTATTGTTAGTCTTTAATAAATTATATTGTTTATAACTTATCTGAAGCCTGCGTTTCCCTGCGTCAGTCACATACCTCTGGTCACACCCCGGAGCCCTGACACCCTCTCTGTTCTCCTGTCAACTTAACATCCATAAAAGTGAAAACATGAATACTATAGAGTTGCCTATCTTGGGTTTTAATCAAATTTTGTGTAGAGGAGTTATGGTGTGAGTCCTAGTTTTTTGTTTTTTATGTGTAGTATTACTTTTAAATGACCTGTAGACTGAAAAATGACAACACAGCCTTTAGTAGATGCCAGAAAGTTGAAGGCACTGTCCACCGAAAATTGGCTTTAATTTTTTTTGTAACTTTTGGAGAGTTGTCCATAGTAGGCTGATGGTAGGAACGGATGTGTGGGACCGGGGACTTGTTTTCACCTTTTTAGTGATAACTGGATTTACTGTAATCAATGAGGCTGTTGCAAAACACAGCATGTTTAATGTAAGGTGAGAAATGGCTACTGTTTACAACTCTTCCTTGTTAGCAGGTGGTGGGTTGCCTCACTCATGGCCATAACGAGCAGCCTAGCCTACCCTCAATGCAACTGACCTTCTGGGCAACATAACACTTTTTACCCAACGACTCTCCCTGATGTATGTGTTAAGGATCCGGGTATGGCCAGAAATGTGTGGACTGACACAGGGAAGTAGCAGGCTCAGGAACACAGGCGTAGTCAGGGCTGGAGAGGTGGAATGGTCAGGCGGGCCGTAAGGTACTGTCGGGCACCGCCCGGTGGGATCTCTCGTGACCCACAGACCAGGATTCCCCAGGGCGTGGAGTCTAAGCCCCAGTCTGCCTTTTCACCAGAGCCCCTGATGGTGGGGATGGACTTGGCGCAGGGCTGAGACCAGGTCGCGGCCCCTGAGTGCACCCAACTGTGGTAGAGGGGTCTGCTGAGGGTATGTACCGGGGGAAAGCCTGATGTGAAGGGGCTGGCAGGTTTTGACAGTAGTGACTGGATCCGTGCGGGATGGATGGATCGTCTGGGTAGCGTCAGGCAGGCCAGGTCAGCAATGTGCGGGCAGTGAGGTACCGGAGGAGCAGGCAGAGACTAGTCAGGGTCACAAGCTGGGTTCAGTAACTCACGGGCAGCGCGGTACAGAGGATCAGGCAGAAGGGTGGTCAGGCAAGCCAGGGGTTCAACAGGAGACGGTCAGCAGAGGTCAGGATCAAAGCAGGGTCAGCAACTAGGCAGATAGGCAGGAACACAGGATACCAGGTACAGGGGCTCATGGGAAACATACACCAAGGCCCTGATCACAGGCCTGGTCCTGCTTAAATACACCTCCTGCAATCAGCTTCAGCTGATGGCTGACTGCAGGAGTAAGCTTCTGGTTGCTGAGAGCACCCGCTGGCCAGCCCTGGTACTGCAGCCCACACGGCAGGTGAGTCCCACCACCAGTGGTGAATCCATTCCTGACAGTATGGCTAGTGGCTTGAGACCAGACCTCCTCTCCACCATCTTGGCTGTGCTGCTCTTCACTCCTAGGGGTTCCAGATGCTGGCCTACCTCTCTCAGGCATGATATCCGGAAACTTGCACTCCTTTTCAAAGCTGCATTCGTGACTAAACAAAGGCACACCGAGGCTGGTTGTAATAGTCATTTTACTGTAAAACCTCGAATGATATAGCACTCTCTGGTCGCAGAACCCAACACACATTCAAGGCATATAGGTTTACCGCTGCTCAATTAGAGAGGCTCCCAGTCTCCAAGCACAACTCCTCTTGTAGGCGCTAGTCCAGCTTGTGTGCTGCATAGATTAAAACAAAGGAAGTCCAATCGGCTGCACTCCAAACAATCCACTTTATTGAACCAGGATAAAACCAATACAGACAGTGGAAGTACAGTGGGGGACTGGCAGGTAAACACGTTTCACGCTCAAGACAGCGCTTATTCATTACGGATTCAAGGTAGCATGTCGGGAACATTTGATCTGGGCCCTTCAGTCTCTTCTCTTAGGGGGGGACTCCCTATTGAGCTCACTCCCTATAGCTTCACTACTCCTCCTTCTTCTCTTCCTGGGATAGGGAGGGGAAGGAACCAAGGGGTAAACTCCTTAGGCCTTCCTCTAAGCCAGTGGTTCTCAACCTTCCTAATGCCGTGACCCTTTAATACAGTTCCTCATGTTGTGGTGACCCCCAACCATAAAATTATTTACCCAGTAATTATAATTCATGAGTGTCGTTTTACCTCCAATACTGCTGCTTTCAACACAGTAGCTGCTTTTAACAGAGTAGCTGCTTTCAACACAGCAGCTGCTTTCTACACAGTAGCTGCTCTTTACACATCGGAAATATGTGTTTTCTGATGGTCTTAGGGGATCCCTGTAAAAGGGTCGTTCGACCCCCAAAAGGGTCGCGACCCATAGGTTGAGAACCACTGCTCTAAGCATTAACACCCGTTGAAGCTCTTTTTCTCTCTAGGTCTATGAATGGGCCCCTGGGGCACCCTGCCCCCTCTCTATTCCTTCCAGAGCGGGAAGAGCAGGAGCACAGCACCTAAATGTTGCTTCTTCCTCTCCTCTGACCCACCTTCCTCTCTGGTCTTGCCTAAACTCCCAACCTTCTCCAAGTGGGAAGGAGCATTTTAAAGGTGCTTACACACTGGTTCCAGGAGTTTCGATTTATTTATTTCAGGTACTTCTATTTCTGATTGGGTGTCAGATCCAAGCTTTAACGTTTTCAGATGCGCAGAATGGGCAGTGTTACGGCATTGATATGATTTCAGTAATATGTAAAGATCAAGATTGTTCATAGTGAGGCAACCCATGGCACTCCATCGTATTTCACTTGACTTAAGTCAGATTAGTAAAACTCCAATGGGTTCCTTTTTTGGGTTGTTTGCCATAACAAGTAAGCATGTATGCATAAAGCTAGGAAAAAAGTTTGTTTCCCTTTTTATAGACTTAAAATTATTAGCATTTTTTCCACTTCTTTATTGCAGCCCCAACTGTTCCCCAGGATGTTTTGATCATGTCAAACACATCATCCCATCTGATTGTCCGCTGGAAGCCTCCAACTCAACGCAATGGAAATCTCAGCTACTACCTGGTGCTTTGGCAACAGTTGGCAGAAGATGAGGAGCTGTACCATAATGACTACTGCACCAAAGGTTGGTTAGAGGGATTATCTGTTGGGAATGCAACAGCATGTACTATAATGTACTATATATAGTATTGTATGTTAATATCACTTGACCAGTAGATGGAACTAAAGGTTACTAGTTGTGCATATGTGTAAAACTTGTTGGTTCTCTCTTCCTCTCTCTCTCTCAAAGCAAGATGTCTGCTATCACTGTCTGCTGAAATGTGCTCTGTATGTTTGTAACTTAAGCCACACAAGTAAAATAGAATTCTGCCTCATCACAAGCTACCAGTGTCTTCTCTAACACATAACCAACATTTATCCGCATTTGAGTGATAAATTAGACTAGTTCAAACTCAATGTAAGATATCGGTATTTAAAGAACTGTTCCTGAAGTGATTTTAAAGGACAACCTAAAAAACAACACAAGTCACCCTTCTGCTCTGTGTAATGGTAATCCTCTTCTGAAGTCCCCTCACTGGCTGTAATTGATGGCAGCAGGAGCTAATGACTGTCTAGATCTCGATCTAGGTCTAGATATAGGGGGCGGGGGAGAGGGGGACTCTGCTCTCAGGCACAGCGCAGAATTGAGATTGGGCTCTCAGGCAAGAATAAGGGGGCAGTGCCATCTTAATAGCATCATGGGCCCCTGAGCAATGTAATGCACAGGTGTCCTCACCGCAGAGCCCCCTTGCATCAGGTGTCCTCACCGCAGAGCCCCCTTGCATCAGGTGTCCTCACCGCAGAGCCCCCTTGCATCAGGTGTCCTCACCGCAGAGCCCCCTTGCATCAGGTGTCCTCACCGCAGAGCCCCCTTGCATCAGGTGTCCTCACCGCAGAGCCCCCTTGCATCAGGTGTCCTCACCGCAGAGCCCCCTTGCATCAGGTGTCCTCACCGCAGAGCCCCCTTGCATCAGGTGTCCTCACCGCAGAGCCCCCTTGCATCAGGTGTCCTCACCGCAGAGCCCCCTTGCATCAGGTGTCCTCACCGCAGAGCCCCCTTGCATCAGGTGTCCTCACCGCAGAGCCCCCTTGCATCAGGTGTCCTCACCGCAGAGCCCCCTTGCATCAGGTGTCCTCACCGCAGAGCCCCCTTGCATCAGGTGTCCTCACCGCAGAGCCCCCTTGCATCAGGTGTCCTCACCGCAGAGCCCCCTTGCATCAGGTGTCCTCACCGCAGAGCCCCCTTGCATCTGGTGTCCTCACCGCAGAGCCCCCTTGCATCTGGTGTCCTCACCGCAGAGCCCCCTTGCATCAGGTGTCCTCACCGCAGAGCCCCCTTGCCTCAGGTGTCCTCACCGCAGAGCCCCCTTGCCTCAGGTGTCCTCGTCATCGGAGAGCCCCCTTGCCTCAGGTGTCCTCGTCATCGGAGAGCCCCCTTGCCTCAGGTGTCCTCGTCATCGGAGAGCCCCCTTGCCTCAGGTGTCCTCGTCATCGCAGAGCCCCTTGCCTCAGGTGTCCTCGTCATCGCAGAGCCCCCTTGCCTCAGGTGTCCTCGTCATCGCAGAGCCCCCTTGCCTCAGGTGTCCTCGTCATCGCAGAGCCCCCTTGCCTCAGGTGTCCTCGTCATCGCAGAGCCCCCTTGCCTCAGGTGTCCTCGTCATCGCAGAGCCCCCTTGCCTCAGGTGTCCTCGTCATCGCAGAGCCCCCTTGCCTCAGGTGTCCTCGTCATCGCAGAGTCCCCTTGCCTCAGGTGTCCTCGTCATCGCAGAGCCCCCTTGCATCAGGTGTCCTCGTCATCGCAGAGCCCCCTTGCATCAGGTGTCCTCGTCATCGCAGAGCCCCCTTGCCTCTGGTGTCCTCGTCATCGCAGAGCCCCCTTGCCTCTGGTGTCCTCGTCATCGCAGAGCCCCCTTGCCTCTGGTGTCCTCGTCATCGCAGAGCCCCCTTGCCTCTGGTGTCCTCGTCATCGCAGAGCCCCCTTGCCTCTGGTGTCCTCGTCATCGCAGAGCCCCCTTGCCTCTGGTGTCCTCGTCATCGCAGAGCCCCCTTGCCTCTGGTGTCCTCGTCATCGCAGAGCCCCCTTGCCTCTGGTGTCCTCGTCATCGCAGAGCCCCCTTGCCTCTGGTGTCCTCGTCATCGCAGAGCCCCCTTGCCTCAGGTGTCCTCGTCATCGCAGAGCCCCCTTGCCTCAGGTGTCCTCGTCATCGCAGAGCCCCCTTGCATCACAGTTTCCCTGCCCCCCCATTGTATTCACAGATCACAAATACCCCCACCTGCAATAATGGCAGCTTCTTTCTCCTTCACAATGAGACTGAGGGGAGTTCAGTCTGATCGCTGGGCCTCTTCTACCCCTTGCAGGAGGGAGGAGGAAGTTTGAATCCTCTCTCCATCAGAAACCAGCTTTCTCACAGGAGTGACATTGCAGTTACACCTGCTAGAGGAGTATCAGGAGCGGACAAAACGCCAGTGCACCCCCCCCTCCCTGTCCCATGTCATGGCCCTGATCATGGGGCCCGCCATGCACCTGGGGCTCCTTGGATGTGCCCAAGTGTTCTCATTTAATAAGACAGTCCTGTAAGGGGGCTGCACACAAGGTGTTTTACCGATTAAATTCCACAATTAAGTTTTGATGTTCAATCATCTACAGTAGTATTGGTAGAAGTAATAGTACAAGTAGTACCCTGATGGTTTGTTTGAAAGGGCGATGCAGAGAGGAAGTAATACAGTTGTCACCCAGTGTTTAGTTGTGATACCCTAATCCAGTTTCTGGTCTTCCTTTCAGCTTTCATAGCATTGAGACTAGTGATACCCAACTCTTGGCTGTTTTTCACATGGGGAGTACTCCGGCAGTAGAACTGGCCGCTCATCGGGGAATCTGTCCACTGATCCCCGCTGAGCAGACGGATGACGGGTCCATGTCTGCTCCTCTTATAATGACTGGACACGAACACAGTTCGCTCTCCTATGTGGGGCAGTTGGATATAAATGGACTGCCTGTCCACTTCCACCCGACCCACCAGACGGAAGGAGAATGGATCCTCATCCATCTTTTTTTAGTGGACAGGATCGGATGTTGGCGGGTGTGAACTGACACCGGTCCATTGACATCTACCACTCCATAGTTTGCAATAAAGGGTCCGCCTAAAAAAGAAAAACTGACTGGTCGAGCAGATTGGTCCACCCATGTGAAAGGGGCCTTACTACCTAGCCAAATGAAGAGCTTTATGGAAAGATTAAAGGGCGTAGAATGTAGTATCTCTAGGCATCATCCAAAGCTCCTTCCAAACCACCACATTTCCTTTTAGATTCTATCCCAGTATTTCTTTTACCTTCTTGTTTGGAGGAACAGCTTTTATTACTCCCTGTGAAGTATGATATTAAAGAAAAAGCAAACGAATGCTGTAACTCATGCGCTGGACGATGGACTACACAATGTCCGTAACCACACGTGGAGTGCTTGTTAGGAATGCAAGCCTTGCTGCCCTCGACAGACCAGGGAAATCCAAAGGAAATGTGTGTGAAGAAACAGAGGGTGCACAGGCCTAGTGCATTACCTTCTAAAAACTGATTTATTGAATAAAAAAGTAGTATACTCGCAAAAGCATAAAATCAAAGGCACATCACAAGAATGACCGCATGGTCCAATCTCCCTAGATGGATGCTAGCAGGGGACTGTAGACCTCCAAATGGTTGATGCGTTCCGAGGCTGAACCTCTTCCTCAGAGCCAAGTCTACACAACCTGTGTCCTCAAATGAGCTGTCAATAGGGTAGTTTGAAAAACTGTGATGGGCATCCACTGAGAGGTCAGTTTTTTGTTGTTGAGCCTCCATCAGCACTACATGTCCCATGAGCCCTTTCCCAGTACACAGTGTGTGGACAGAGCTTGACAGCAGCATTGTATTTTTGGGGAACAAAATGTATACATAGTGAATGAGACAAAGGGGGGTACAGGTGGAATTTTATAGTCCAGCAGGCAGTACTGATTATTATTAATAATAATTATATACAGGATTTATATGGCACTTTACAATCTAAAGGGGGACAATATGATTACAGCACAATTTAATACAAAAGGAAGGGCCCTTTTCATGGAGCTTACAGTCTAATGTGAGGGGTAGGTGGTACAAAAGGGAATATCTACAGGGGATGATCTGACGGAGGTGATTCAAGTATCGTTTTTAGGTGGACATGGGGTAGGCTTCTCAATGAGTTTTCAAGGTTCGGCTGAAGGTGGACAGGGTAGGAGCTGACCCTACATACTGGGGTAGGGGGTTCCAGAGGATGGGAGAGGTTCTGGTAAGGTCCTGGAGGCTAACATGGGAGGAGGAAACAAGGGAGCTAAAGAGCAAGATGTCTTGGGAAGGAGCAGAGAGGACAATTCGGGCGAGATCTGCAGATGAGGTTGGTGATGTAGCTTGAGGCAGTGTGGTTGATGGCTTTGTACATTGTGGTTAGTATACTGATGGCCCTGAATGGAATTTCAGTGTGGCAGAGGCAGTGTGTTACACTACAGGAAGGTAAGAGCGTACTGGATGTATGACAAATCAACTGGTATTTTCCTGTATGTTCCGTGTTTTCAAAGGAATGAGACATGGAGAAACATACAATACATGTATTGCAGAGATGTATGGAGCATGCTTTAAATTTGCCTCAACTTACCCATTAGGTTTCAATATGTTAATTTTTAAGGAATGAAAGTTACAAAAACTGGATTCTTTCTTGGATACACATAATATGACTGGTTACTAACATTTTATAGGTAAAGTTGATCCAGGGCATATTTGATTGCCTCTCGGGATCAGGAAACCATTTTTTCCCCCTGCAGGAGCAAATCCGCATCCATTGTGGAGAGGACAGCATGGTGGTCAATGTCCAGAGGGATTTCTATGGGATTGGGAAGCTGATCCAAACTTCTGATCTGAGTCTGGGGTCCCGAGGATGCAAACCCAACTCCCAAAGTGTAGACTTCATGATACCTTCCAGATCAACCTCCAGGACTGTGGCAACACTGTACAGATGATGCTTTGCTGGCTTTTTTTTGCCTTCCTCTGGATCAACTGTGGATATAGGATTAGAACTTTTTTTTATTTTTATATGGTTGAACCAGGGGCAGACTGACAACTCATGGGGCCCCCGGGCAATAGGGGATCATGGGGCCCGTGTCCTTGCCCAAACTCAAAAAAACCTATGAAAAAGGTAGCAGAGGCAACTCATGGGGCTCCCTACTGACCCCGGGCCTTCGGGCAGTGCCCGAGTTTCCAAATGGTCAGTCCGCCCCGGGTTGAACTAGATGGACTTTTGTCTCCTTCTTCCTTCTTCTTTTTTTTTTTTTTTTTTTTTTTTTTTCAGCCAGACTAACTATGTAACTAAAAACTAAGTAAAACATGAGACCTCCCGCCATTAGGAGGATGATACAAATTTTGTCAAGTGGATTTGCAAACAATTTCAGACATCCAACGTACCCTTTGAAAGAATTTTTAAGTGGGCAGGACTTGGCTTCACCCTTTACCATGCACTGAAACTTCCATAACTAAAGCAACTCAGATTTCCTATCTTTTCTAACATTTTTAGTTTGCACAATATTTTCCACAAAGTGACAATGGCACAGTAAACACGTGAAGTTTGAAGTTTTGGACTTACAAAAAAAAAGTAATGGTTTTAATTTTCTCATCGCAATCACAGTATCGTCATTGCTGTGGTTCACAAAAACTGCTTGCGTAAGTAGTGGTGGCTCGTTCATTTTATCTTCAGCTCTTTTGAAACATTAAAGAATAGAAATTCTGGGAATACGGTCAATGGTGGCTGTTGTGTCTCAAAGTTCAACAGCTACAAAGACTGTTATTTTCAAAACACAATAATTATAATTAATCTTGGCCCCGATGCAAAGTTATCATGTGGGCATTGGAACGCGCAGGGGAGCAAATTAAAATTTATGCTAGCAAGAAAAAAACAAATGCTGTTCCATCTGTACTGTAAGAACTCGTTCCTGCTGCAAGGAAAGGAATCCTATCCTGGGCACTGCCCCAACTGCACCTCTCTACATTTGGGGGACACGGTGGCATTGATGAACACAAAGGTGCAGGAACAAGTCCAGGGGCAGTGATTTCTCTTTTTTTTTTCTTTTTTTTTTTTTCTTTTTTTTTTTTTCCCCCGTCACGGCCCATGGTCGCCGCCACCAACAGGCGACAATCGCACAGCCACGACTAACAGTAATACGTCACGCCCCAGACCTTCTCACCAAACTCGTGACCGAAGGACCAGCCGATCTAAAACCGCGGTGTGACGCGCGTAACAAGGCCCCACCCAGCTGCATCCAGCACAGCGATTGCCCAGCTAATGGTTTACAATCGGTGCCTGCAGCCTGAATGCGCTTGTTACTGGGTCGGGTTAATTACGCAACTAACCCTCTACTGCCACCACCACTTTTGTCGGAGACTGGGAAACTCCCGTTATCAAATATACACTATAATGATTGAAATCTTGATCTATATAGCACGGCCCGCGGACCTGTTATACAGAGATATAACAAACAGTAGCGTCTCTTCAAAGGCAGGGATTCGTGAATTGCAAGTAAGCGCTTAGAAACAGTTTAACACTTTCAGAAAGAGAGATTTAGTACTAAAAGCGTCAGACAGATGCAATAAAAATATTTACAAGGAGATGTCACAAAAAAAAAAAAATATATATATATATATATATATATATATATATATATGTATATATATGTATATGTATATAAAGACACAGCAAGGAGGTAATTAGGAAGAAGATTACAGGGTTAAGTTACTTGCCCATATGCCTGGGTTTGCAAATCCAAGATGCAGAGCAGAAAGGTTCTTTAGTCTCCTTTTGTTACGATGTTGCTGGGAGATCTCTGTGTGTGTGACAAGCTCTAACTTTTGAAAGTCCCTCTCAAGGGGAGGGGGGGGGGGGGGGCTCGGACTACACGTTTTGGGAGTGGTTATTGGGGAACTCTAAGCTAAACTACCAGCTTCATATTCCATGACATGAACCATACAATTGACCTGAGGAATGTGCATTTACTCTGGTCAGTTTGATAATGTGTGGGCTTACGCTCATGTTTTGGGTGACAAAAGTTACACTTTAGTAGACGGCCTGTCTCCACTCTCATGTCTTCCTGGTTGTTCCACGCCATCTGCCAGGAGATAACGTTTGCCTCTCAGGAAGGGAGGAGGGTAGGAATGAGGCTGAGGAATGCCTCAAATAGACGGAACACGAAAAAGAGAGTGGAAAAGGGGGACTCCGCTCCAACAAGGATGAGCAAGTTTGCCATACCCCCCAACAACCATCGGCTGTACTGGGGTAAAACCAGCCCAGAGGCACATGCAAAAAATTACTGAAAGGCTAGGCTTGTGTCAACCTCGATAATTGAGTCCGACCCTTCATCTAATATGCAGGTTTTCATGGCATTAGAAACCTAAGAGTAACGACAGAAAAAGACCAGGTGGTCCATCGAGCCTGTCCCAGCTCTTTAACTTTTTTTTTTGTCTGAGTATATTCTGTATTTTATTGCTCCATAAGACGCACCTGAGCATAGATGCACCTAGATTTTAGAGACCTGAAAAAAAATATTGCAATGCCTCATGAGACTTGTTGATTGGAAACGGCTGGAGGGCTGCCAGTTTGACACCCATGCCTTAGACCTTTCCCTATTTTTGTTAAAACCGAACAGAAGGGGGCGCCCCCTTCTGTACGGTTTTATCTCCTGCAGAGTACTGGTTCACTCTATGGGGATCTGCCTTCGCCTGTCATACCCTACCTAGGACCTTTTTGGATTTATGGACTTTATGCCTTTTATATGTTACCTTTTTATCTGCATTGTTTATTTGCTTTATACACTCATATTAGAATCTCCGTACTTGTGGTTCCTTCCTAGTGCCAATTCGGTTTATTCTTTTGTACCCTATTTTTGTTGCCGGTCTGTAGACCCAGTCTGTCCTTATCAATATCTTTTTGTAAGTGAGGTGGCAAGAAATGGACACCGTATTCTAAATGAGGTTTAAAAAAAAAAGATAAATGTACATTTATATTATGAACCAGGACTTCCTTCCTCCTGCTGGTGACCCCTCTATTGATATAAAGATCTATAGAGAGGAATCGGGACCTCCTGGTGATCCCTCTAGTGATATAAAGATCTATATTGAGGAGTTGGGATCTTCTTCCTCTTGCTGGTGATCCCTTTAGTGATAAAGATCTATATAGAGGAATCTGGACCTCCTTCCTCCTGCTGGTGACCCCTCTATTGATATAAATATCTATAGAGAGGAGTCAGGACCTCCTGGTGATCCCTCTAGTGATCTAAAGAGCTATATAGAGGAGTTTGGACCTTCTTCCTCCTGCTGGTGATCTCTGTAGTGATAAAGATCTATGTAGAAGAGTTGGGACCTTCTTCCTCCTGCTGGTGACCCCTCTAGTGATAAAGATCTATCTAGAAGAATGAGGACCTTCTTCCTCCTGCTGGTGACCCCTCTAGTGATAAAGATCTATATAGAGGAATGAGGACCTTCTTCCTCCTGCTGGTGACCCCTCTAGTGATATAAAGATCTATATAGCAGAATCAGGACCTCCTGGTGATCCCTCTAGTGATATAAAGATCTATATAGAGGAGATGGGACCTTCTTCCTACTGCTGGTGACCCCTTTAGTGATAAAGATCTATATACAGGAATCTGGACCTCCTTCCTCCTGCTGGTGACCCCTCTAATTATAAAGATCTATATAGAGGAGTCAGGACCTCCTGGTGATCCCTCTAGTGATCTAAAGAGCTATATAGAGGAGTTTGGACCTTCTTCCTCCTGCTGGTGATCTCTGTAGTGATAAAGATCTATGTAGAAGAGTTGGGACCTTCTTCCTCCTGCTGGTGACCCCTCTAGTGATGAAGATCTATATAGAGGAATAAGGACCTTCTTCCTCCTGCTGGTGACCCCTCTAGTTATAAAGATCTATATAGAGGAATGAGGACCTTCTTCCTCCTGCTGGTGACCCCTCTATTGATATAAATATCTATATAGCGGAATCGGGACCTCCTGGTGACAACTCTAATGATATAAATATCTATATAGAGGAGTTTGGACCTTCTTCCTCCTGCTGGTGACCCCTCTAGTGATAAAGATCTATATAGCGGAATCAGGACCTCCTGGTGATCCCTCTGATATAAAGATCTATATAGAGGAGTTGGGACCTTCTTCCTACTGCTGGTGATCCCTCTAATAATAAAGATCTATATAGAGGAATCGGGACCTACTTCATCCTATTGATGATCCCTCTAATGCTTCATCATGCTGGTAACCTTTCTAATGATGTATCCTAGAATCGTATTGGCTTCTTCCACTGCCTGGCCACACGGTTTGCTGATTTTTGCAATCATTTTGAAATAAGTACCCCAAATATTTCTTCCTCAGTAATGCTGGGAAACTGTACCTCCAATACTGTACTGTCAAGCGTTTTTTTTTTTGTTTTTTTTTTTCCCCTTGGTGCCTTATTTTACATTTAGAAACATTGACTTGCAATTCCCACTGCTTTGATCAATCTTCAGCAATGCCAAATTGTGTTCCAATGTTAGAGACCCTCCAGAGATATCAACTCTACTGCACACCTTTTGTCATCGGAAAAAAGAAATTATGGTTCCAGTGGCTGGCATTGGTGGTATTGGGACATTACAGAATAGAGATGGTGTGAGTGAAAACTCAACAATGGCCTGTCTGTGTTTTTTTTCCTAAAGTAAATGGAAGCCATAATAATGAACTTTTAATCTGCTTTCTTTTTGGTCTGTTAAAAAAAAAAAAAAAAAGACAGTATATTTATCTGTTCAACAATTAAAAAACTGCTAATAAAACCCCCAAAAACTCGTTGATCATGATAGAAATCTTGTAACCCTGGTCTTTCTGTGGACTACAGAACACATCTACTTAGTTTTAGAGAAGGAAGAGGGGTGGGGTTCTTCAGTTCTTGCATAGGCTTGTTTTGCCATATTTTCATCAGATGATCCTGCTAGTATCTTGCCTCTGTGCTATGGTGACAACCCTACTTCTCCATCCATACAGTGCAATGAGTGAGCGTTGTCACCACGGGACAAGTAGGTGTGTTTCTGGTAAGATCTTCAGTTGAAAACATATGAAAGCCTTTAAGACCACTAATGTAGCCACCATTTTGAAGGACTGGTAAGATTTCATTCTGGCTGTTGCAGTTGTCACCTACAGAATCCCTTCCTGAGAACTCTATGCCTGCCCTGAATATGGCGGAGACCATCATTGTAGACAATCTGCATCAGATAGCTGAACTCCCCAAACACTTAAACATGTCTTTATTGCATGCAGAATAGTTGGACAAACGTTTAAGCTGGGTAACAAGCTAAAAACTGGAAAGTACAAAATCTGGTGCAACTCTGCATAGAAACCAATCGGCTTCCAGGTTTCATTGCTCATGCTTAAATGAACAAGCTGACTTTAGAAGCCAATTGGCTACCATGCAGAGCTGCACCAGTTTTAGTAAATCCACCCCAATGTGTAGTCCATTTTGGCATTTGCAGTATTTTGAAGGTCAAAAGGAATATTTTGTTCCTAGCTTCCATGTGCGGCTTGCAGGAATATAGGAACTTGTCATAAGGAAAGAATTTTTTGTGTATCCTCCCTATAATTGTGTAATTAAACCAATAACTGCAAAGTGGCAGCACATTTATAAATTATTGACTTAGTAACTTAGTAAAATAGCATAGGATATACACTCACCAGCCACTTTTTTTTTAGATCCACCTTACTAGTACCGGGTTGGACCCCCTTTTGCCTTCAGAACTGCCTTACCTCTTCATGGCATAGATCAGTGGTTCTCAACCTTTGGGTCGCGACCCCTTTGGGAGTCGAAGGACCCTTTCACAGGGGTCGCCTAAGACCATCTGAAAACACATTTCCGATGTGTAAAGAACAGCTAGTGTGTAGAAAGCAGCTAGTGTGTAGAAAGCGGCTACAGTGTAGAAAGCAGCTACAGTGTAGAAAGCAGCAGTATTGAAGGCAAAACGATACTTCATGAATTATAATTACTGGGTAAATCATTTTATGGTTGGGGGTCACCACAACATGAGGAACTGTATTAAAGGGTCGCAGCATTAGGAAGGTTGAGAACCACTGGCATAGATTCAGCAAGGTGTTGGAAACATTCCTCAGAGTTTTCGGTCCATATTAACATGATGGCATCATGCAGTTGCTGCAGATTTCTTGGCTGCACATCCATGATGCAAAACTCCCATTCCACCACATCCCAAAGGTGCCCTATTGGATGGAGATCTGGTGACTGTGGAGGCCATTGGAGTACAGTGACCTCATTGTCATGTTCAAGAAGCCAGTTTGAGATGATTTGAGGTTTGTGACGACATCCTGCTGGAAGGAGCCATCCAAAGATGGGGACACTGGGAGTCCTAAAGGGATAGACATGGTCGGCAACAATACTTAGGCCGTGTCATTTAAACGATGCTCATTTGGTACTAAGGGGCCCAAATTGTGCAAAGAAAATATCCCCCACACCATTACACCACCACCAGACTGAGCCGTTGATACAAAGCAGGGATGGATTCATGCTTTTGTTTACTTCAAATTCTGACCCTACCATCTGAATGTCGCAGCTGAAATCAAGACTCGTACCAGGCAAAGTTTTTTTCCAATATCATCTCGAACCAGTCTACCCAATCTCCTCTGACCTCTTGTCAGGGCTGGGCTCCTGCTACTTAACGAGCAGCTCTTTTGTTTGTGCTCAGAAGCTGCTAAGCTGTCGGCTAATTTCCAGCCACTCCACAGTGACCCACTTGGATTCCATTACCTACTTCATTAGTCCAGCCCACAGCCAACCCTTTTTGCTATTTTAGCGGCTTTGGTCATTTCCTCCTTTCTGGTTTCCTGACACTGGCTCGTCTGATTACCTGCTCTGGCATCCATCATGTTCCTGATCGGTTATATTTTCTATGTCATTAAAGGTATAATTTTTTTAATGTTTTTTATTTTAACTGCACTTTGTCTCCGCCTGGTTTATGATTCCTGACATCAACAAGGCATTTTTCTCTTTTTTGGACCATTTTGGACCATTAGAGATGGTTGTGCGTGAAAATCCCAGCAGATCAGTTTTTTAAATACCCAGACCAGCCCGTCTGGCACCAGCGACCATGCCACGTTTAAAGTCACTTAAAACCCCTTTCTACCCCATTCTGATGCTTGGGTTGAACTTCAGCAAGTCATCTTTACCACTTCTAGATGCCTAAATGCTTTGAGTTTCTGCCATGTTATTGGCTGATTAGCAATTTGTTACCAAGCAATTGAACAGGTGTACCAACTTAAAAGGCCGGTGAGTGTATATGTACCGTATTGCTTTTTCCATATAACCGCCAGAGGCAGCACAGCAATATACACTTGAATGTTCTATTAAGATTTTCCTCATCTACTTTACACAGGTCTGAAGCTTCCAACTAGCAGTGCCGATACCAGGTTTGACAGTGATGATGATGACAACATGGATTCGGAGGATAGGTGTTGCCCATGCCAAAAAAATGGTGGCCAGCTACTAGACCTGGATGAGGAATTCTTTCAGAAAAAGTTTGAGAACTTTTTAAGGAACACCATTTTCATTCCAAAGTAAGTATTCCAGCTGTCCTATTTCCAATCAAACTAAATTAGGATTTCCTGAGTTTTATTTAAGTATTTTCAAACCCTATTCAAAAATGTTTTGCCTAGTGTTTTAATATTGAATAGTAAGCTGCTCCCATATACTTTTTTTTTTATATATATTTTTTCTATATAAATAATATATTTTTTAGAAATAGATAATTTTTTTAATATAATTTTTTTTTTCTTCCGTGAAGCACTGGCTTTCTGCGCCAGTGCCTTATGTGCGGTTGCTTGTCCCCCAGTGATGAGTTGGGACAGCAGCTGCTTGGGTTTAGTTTGGACCCGTCTACCTGTAGTCTGAATTGGATGACAGGCCCCCCAAGGGTGATAACGCTTCTGCCCTAGGGCAGAAAGTCTCAATTTTCTAGCAACAGAATTTTTGTGCAGAACAAGGTAACTACTCCATGATGGTCCACCAGTTGTCCGGGTGAGAAGCCACCACTGATAGGTGACCTCTATCTTGTAACCATTTCATAAGCAAGGGAGCAACAGTTTTCCGCATCCAAACAGTGAGGGGGGAAGCAGATGAGGATTTGCTCTGCATTGTGACCCTTCTGCTGGTGAATTGGCACCAGGGACAGGACTGCTGGTGTGGCATGACCCTAAGACTATCACCTTATCTGTCCTTTTTTAAATTTCCCTAGTTTTCCTTTTTAATGTGATGAGCGGCCAGTGTGGAGGCAGTAGGTGATGGGTCAACTTTTTACAGGATTTGTTTTAATATGTGCTTTTGTATAACCCAGGTTTGTGATGTAACTACTTTACACACCTTTTTTTATAGGCCTCCTTGGAAGGTGACTTTAATCAACAAGAATAAACAAAGGTAAGCTAGGTTGCCTTTTATATAAATCAATGTTGACCCTTTCAGTTGTTGTGGAGAGGTCTGTGCAAGCTGAGGCAAGAGATTTGATTTCCATCCATTAATAGAGCAGTTAATATCACGTGAGTTCTAATTTGTATTAATTATTATGTTGTGCCTGCTTCCTCCTCTCCATCCTGGGATGACGCTGAGCAGAGTAGGAAAGGCTCTGGGTACATCATGGTAGGTGAGCCTTTTTTCTACAAGTTCAGGCCTGCCTGGTTAAAGCATACTAAAGATGAGAAGAGCACGCATGCTGGAGATACAAATTCAAATGTTCTCATAGGTTCCTAGAAGTAGTCATTACTGAACACCATAAAAGATGTCCAAACAGGAATTTATAAGCGATATATAGAGGGAGTTATTGCTGGTATGCTTCTGAAAATCCTGGCCACCTGACCTTAATCCCTTGAGTTGCATAGTCCAAAATGATATGCAGGCCAGGAGTTTGGATTACACTGGCTGCTTATTTGGCATTACACAAAGTATAGAAGGTTGTGGTGGCTGGTGGTGGTATGCAGGCCAAGAGTTTGGTCTACACTTGCTGCTTACTTGACACTGCACAAAGTATAGAAGGTTGTGGTGGTTAGTTGATTGTTGGTGGTGGTATGCAGGCCAAGAGTTTGGTCTACACCTGCTACTTATTTGGCATTACACAAAGTATAGAAGGTTGTGGTGGTTGTTGGTGGTATGCAGGCCAAGAGTTTGTGCAGTGTCAAGTAAGCAGCAAATGTAGACCAAAGTAAAGAAGGCTGCTTATTTGGTATTGCACAAAGTATAGAAGGTTGTGGTGGTTGTTGGTTATGAATTTGGTGGTGGTATGCAGGCCAAGTGTTTTAGTCTACACTTGCTGCTTACTTGACAATGTGCAAAAGTATATAATGATGTGGTGGTTGGTTGGTTGGTTGGCTGTTGGTGGTATTCAGACCAGGAGTTCGGACTATACTGGCTGCTTATTTGGCATTGCACAAAGTATAGAAGGCTATGGTGGTTGTTGGTGGTTAGTTGGTGGTTAGTTGGTTTGTTGTTGGTGGTATGCAGGCCAAGAGTTTGGTCTACACCTGCTACTTATTTGGCATTACACAAAGTATAGAAGGTTGTGGTGGTTGTTGGTGGTATGCAGGCCAAGAGTTTGTGCAGTGTCAAGTAAGCAGCAAATGTAGACCAAACTCTTGGCCTGCATACCACCAACAGCCACCACAACCGTCTATACTTTGTGCAGTGTCAAGTAAGCAGCAAATGTAGACCAAAGTATAGAAGGCTGCTTATTTGTCATTGCACAAAGTATAGAAGGTTGTGGTGGTTGTTGGTTATGAATTTGGTGGTGGTATGCAGGCCAAGTGTTTTACTCTATACTTGCTGCTTACTTGACAATGTGCAAAAGTATATAATGATGTGGTGGTTGGTTGGTTGGCTGTTGGTGGTATTCAGGCCAGGAGTTCGGACTACACTGGCTGCTTATTTGGCATTGCACAAAGTATAGAAGGCTGTGGTGGTTGTTGGTGGTTAGTTGGTTTGTTGTTGGTGGTATGCAGGCCAAGAGTGTAGTCTACATTTGCTGCTTACTTGACACTGCACAAAGTATAGAAGGTTGTGGCGGTGGTTGGTTGTCTGTTGATGGTATGTAGGCCAGGAGTTCAGACTACATTGGCTGCTTATTTGGCATTGCACGAAGTATAGAAGGCATTGGTGGTTGTTGGTGGTATGCAGGCCAAATGTTTAGTCTACACATGCTGCATACTTGACACTGCACAAAGTCTATAATGTGGTTGTGGTTGGTTGTCTGTTGATGGCATGTAGACCAGGAGTTCAGACTACACTGGCTGCTTACTTGACACTGCACAAAGTATAGAAGGTTGTGGTGGTTGTTGGTTGTCTGATGGTATGTAGGCCAGGCATTCAGACTACACTGGCTGCTTATTTGGCATTACATAAAATATAGAAGGCTGTGGTGGCTGTTGGTGGTGGTATGCAAGCCAAGAGTTTGGTCTACACTTGCTGCATACTTGACATTGCGCAAAGTATATATAATGTTCTGGTGGTTGGTTGGCTGTTGGTGGTATGCAGGCCAGGAGTTTGGACTACACTAGCTGCTTACTTGGCATTGCACAAAGTATAGAAGGTGGTGGTGGTTGGTTGGTTGGTGTTTGGCTGCCTAAACCTGCATATGAAGTGATTTTATGTACTTGCTTCCTAGGCTTCTTCATTCCTAATAGTTCAGTATAGACTTTATTATACTTTTACTAAGCCCTGGGGAAGGGGGCCCTTTAAAACCTATGCTTATTAATTCGGGACCTAACTGGAATAGGACTGTTTTGATTTTTGTAAATACTCTATATTATATCGTCTTTCAATGTAAAATACAAATATTAACCTGACCTACTGATAACTACATACAGTCGTAATAACTGCAGGAATGGTAAATGTCCTTTTTGGTCTTTGCAGGTCTCCTAAAAAGAGAAGAGATGTAATTGGGTTGAATGGAGATGGTCAAGGAAATGCTTCATTCTCAGAAGGAACCGTCAGTCACACCATCAACAACACAGGCACAGATTTCAAGCCTTACACCTATAAGGATAAGATCGTCCGTGAAAGAATGGTCCTATCTAACCTCAGACATTTCACAGAATATCGGATCGACATCCACGCCTGCAACCACGCAGCAGACACGGTTGGGTGCAGCGCTGCAACTTTTGTATTTGCTAGAACAATGCCAGACCGTAAGTAATTTTTTTTTTCTTTTTATCAGTAATGTTAATTAAAATTAATAAGATATATAATTTAAAAATATACAAATGTGTTTCCAAATCAGATTTGTATAATGTGAAATAGTATGTCAATTAAAATTAATACAAGATATAATATTTCACATTATACAATCATTTTGTTATGAAAAAAAAAAAAAAAAGAAAAGAAAAAAGAAAAAAAAAAAAAAAATATATATATATATAAAATGTTTTTTGTGTGTGTGAAAACTCTTCATGGTAAATAATCAAAAAGATAAAAATCTGATTAGAACTCCCCTGACCAATATATTGGTATAAAAATGATACATTTTATATATTATAACTTGATTACTTGCAACTTAAGTACCAAGGACTCCTCCACTCATTACACTCATTTAAGGGACCTTGAGGTTTGTTTTGGGGATTTTTACCAAAAATCCTTCATGGGACATTTAAAATAAACAGGTGGCTCTGAGTTAAAACAGTATAAATGATGCCTTTGCAAGATGGCTATATGTATCACTAAAAAATAAATAAATTAAAAATATCATCATGGCTCATGGAGACACTTAGGCTATGTTCACACTAGCCTTGTTTTCAAGCGGCAGAAAGGCATTTGGGAAGCATTTTTACCTCTTCCCAAACGCATCGGACAATTCTGCCCATTGCAGCACATGGTGCTGATCTAACGGGAGCGGTAGCGTCGCGGCGTGGCAAAACGGACGCCTCTGGTCGAGTCAGGAGGCATTGAAGCCTCCTATTCTAGCCTATGGTGCGGTTGCGGGGCGTTTGCAGAGCGGTAGCACCATTCAAACTTCATTATAGGCGTTTGTGGGGCGTTTTTAATGCTCGGCAAACGTCTAGCAACCGCCACTGACCTGCGCATGCGTAGCGTTAAAAAACGCTTCACAAACGCTGGACCAACGCTTGCCAAACGCTATAGAGTCATTTGGCAAGAGTTGGTAAAACAGTCAAGTGTGAACGAGCCCTTACTGAGGTTGGTCAGCTAGGGGTGAATATAGCAGCTTGCTGGTCGTCTTTCTGCTCATAGATATGAGGATGACCATCCGATCTGGCCAAAATTAGACAGTTATCAAATACCTATAGACATAACTCCCAACTGATATTTGGAGGGACTATCCTTTTGTTGAAAAATTTAATTCTCCTTCCCTCATGCAGCCTTGGTTGTCCTTCTTCCTTCTTTTTTTTTTTTTAATTTTTTTTGGGTCTGATGTATACCTCCCTATATAAAATATACTATTTTACTTGCAAAATTGTTACTACATTTTTTTAAATCCAACCTCCTATATTACTAAATTTTTGTTATTTTGAAAAAAAAAATAGAAAACGGTGATAGAAAAGTCATTTGTTGGGTTGCGCTTATCATTTTCCGCATATTAAATCTTTGCGGGTTATGTAAATGAGGCCATGGTAGGTACATGCCTACATACTGTGTGCTAAAAGGTGTGTCTCTTAATCATTTTCAGACTGTTCAGAGGTATGCTGTAGGTATTGTTTTGCAATAAAAAGCAGTGCTGTAGGTCTGCATACCCCACCTTATTTACATGGGTTCATTGATGGATTAAATTGATCACAGCCCATTAATAGGCCTGTTGATTGCACCCATGGCAGGACCACATATTTTATACATGTAGAAAGGCTGTTGTATTTACTATGGCCTGTTAGTTGTAGTTCAATCAGCCCTCAGAAATGCATAATTTATAGGTTATATGACTACAGGTCCCATGATCCTCTGCTGTCAGAAGAACTGGATCCTCTCTGCTGAGATGTAGCAGTCCCATTACCAGTTATCAGCTGCACTTTCCTTACATTGTTATAACGTGGAGACAGGAGAACCAGTAATTGTCAACTGTATTCACACATCAGAGGACATGGGTGCAGCCCCCAGCACGTGTCCATGGGGGCACCCCCCCAGCAGCAGGGCTGTAGATAAGGGGGTACCACCAGTCATCCTGTACGGGGCCCAGGCCAGCAGGGGGGCCCAGGCAGCTAGATGAATTGGATGTGGGCAGGGAGGATGATCTGCAAGGCATGTGGGGGGGGGGTTACTGGAATCGATTCTTCTCCTCTCCCTCCCAGTTTCTACAGAGATAGCCGTACAGGGAATCGGTTCCAGTAATTACCCCCCCCCCCCCGGTCCCATCTCCCTCCAGTGCTGCTGGCTTCCCTCCTCTGCTTCCCTTCGGCAGCTTCAAGCACACAATAGGATCTTTCAGGATGGAGAGTGGAGGAAGGGTCTGGTAAGGAATGAACGGTACCTATCACTCACTGTGTTCATTCATAACTGAAGTATTGTAAACGTTTTTCTTTTTTGGAGGGGGCCCTGTCAGGTCAGCTGTATGGGGCCCCATGGTTTTTAACAGCAGCCCTGCCCAGCAGCGTCCGTGGGTGCAGCCCTAGCAGCGTCCATTGTTGCAGGAGAAAAATTACCTGTTTGCTAAATTTTATAACAAAAACTTAGGGAAAATGTTTTTATTTTTTTGGAGGAGGTCCTGTCAGGTCAGCTGTATGGGGCCCCATGTTTTTTAACAGCAGGCCTGCCCAGCACGCGTCCGTGGGTGCGGCCCCCAGCACGCGTCCGTGGTTGCGGCCCCCAGCACGCGTCCATGGGTGCAGCCAAAAAATTGCCTGTTTGCAAAATTTTATAACAGAAACATAGGGGAAAAAATTTTATTATATTTTTTTTCAAATTTTTTGGTCTTTTTTTCCATTTGTTTAGCAAAAAGCAAAAAAAAACAAGTAGTGAGTAAATATCACCAGAAGAAAGCTCTATATGTCTCAAAATGGTGATACAAATTTCTTTTGGGTACAGTGTTGCATGACCGCATAATTGTCATTCACAGTGCGAGAGCGCTGAAAATTGGCCTGGGCAGGAATGGGGTAAATGTGGCTAAGTGGGAAAATAACGATCTATTTATTTTGGGGGGGGGTTTTTTGGTGGGGGGGGGTTCTTTCTTTTTTTCTTCTTCTTCGGTATGGTGAACTAGACATGTCCACAGAATATCGCTAGACCGCTAACCACATTTTTCCCTCTCTAGCTCATGCCGACAACATTGCTGGTAATATATCATGGCATTCTGCTGGACACAACACCATCTTTATGAAGTGGGAGGAGCCACCCAATCCGAATGCATTAATCCTGAAATATGAGATCAAGTACAAGAGTGAAAATGAAGTAAGTCGCCCGGCTTTGATTCGGAGAAATTGGTTCTGGGTGGGAAATTTTTTTTGTATAGAAATTTCATGGTTATGTTCATTCGACTGTCCATCTTTTACATATTCTACATCTTCTTATTACGGTTTCCTAAATTCCTTTTAAATAAAAAAAAAAAAATTTTTAAATGTTATTCCTTTCACAGATTTGTACATTTTTCATTGTCCTCACATATAACCCAGCTTCTCCGTCCTCTGGATAGGATGCAGTTCATATAGATTTTTGTTGTCCCCTTTGTTGGGGGTGGGGATGGGGGGCTCAGTGTGTAGCCATCAAAATTATTTTTTTTTCCTCCGAGAAATTGGTGCAGGAACACTCCCTTTCCTACCACCCCTTGTATCCACCTCCTACCCACCTCTGAGCACCATCCCTTGGGTCCACCTTCTACCCACCTCTGAGCACCATCCCTTGTATCCACCTCCTACCCACCTCTGAGCACCATCCCTTGGGTCCACCCCCTACCCACTTCTGAGCACCATTCCTTGGGTCCACCTCCTACCCACCTCTGAGCACAATCCCTTGGGTCCACTCCCTACTAACCTCTGAGCACCATTCCTTGTTTCCACCTTCTACCCACCACTGAGCACCATCCCTTGTTTCCACCTTCTACCCACCACTGAGCACCATCCCTTGGGTCCACCCCCTACCCACCTCTGAGCACCATCCCTTGGGTCCACTCCCAACCCACCTCTGAGCACCATCCCTTGGGTCCACTCCCTACCCACCTCTGAACACCATCCCTTGTATCCACCTCCTACCCACCTCTGAGCACCAGAACCAGTATCAATTTGTGGTGCTAAGTAAATTGTATGGAATTTGTTAATGATAACAAGAAAAGCAGTAAAATACCCCCATCAGCAACAATAGATTCTTTCCCAGTAACAGTCGGTCCCCCAAGCAACAATGGACCACCTGCAACAAAATAACGCCCAGCAAAAACAGATCTCCCTGCAGCCAGCATCAATGGACCCTCCAGCAGTGAGCAGCAATAAATCCTCCCACAACAGTTGATCCCTCCTGGCAACAATTGACTCCCAGCCAGGGGCGGACTGACAACTCATGGGGCCCCCAGGCAATAGGGGATCATGGGGCCCCTGTGTCCTTGCCCAAACTCAAAAATGCCTATGAAAAAGGTACCAGGGGCATCTCATGGGGCCCCCTACTGACCCCGGGCCCTCTGGCAGTGCCTGAGTTTCCAAATGGTCAGTCCCTGCCCCCAGCAAAGTAAGACCCACCCCCAGGAATAATACCCCCCTAGCAGTAATAGATCCCCCCTAGCAGTAATAGATCCCCCTGCAGCCAGCATCAATAGACCCTGCAGCACACTCCAGTACTCCTTGCCATTACATACATTGCGTTCCCCCCCTCCCGAGTTCCCATTGAAAAGCAATGTTGGTGTCTAGAAGAGATATTAGTTTCAAGCGATTTTTTTTTTTTTTTTTTTTTTTTTTTTTCTTTTGATGCAATCTAAGCATTAAGCCGGCCATTCACGGGTCGAATTCTGAAAGAATCTTCTTTTGAAAATCTTGTCTAAGAATTTTCTTTCGAATTTCACACCATTAGTGGGTCACAAATGTCCGATTTTCATGTGACCATCAAATTTGAGTGCTCGGACATGTTGGAAATTTTTAAAAAGGAATTAATTTCGAATCCAGGATGGGAGAATCGTGTGAGAAATGTAATCGAAAAAGAAATGAGCGTGAGCTGTGACCTGGAAAGAAAAGAAAATTTATTGGCCACGAAAATTCTTTTCTGTAGCAACAGGAGGTGAAATTGAAGGCTGGGTTGGTTGAATTTTGAAATAAAAATGATGGCACCATCAGGTTACAAAATGCACGAAATTTCCGATTTTCGGAAGAAAATTCGTTCGGAATTCGACCCATGCATTACACAAGTGACAGAAATTGTTTACAGTAATGCATTAGTTTTCAAAGTATGATTATTAATCTACTTTCACACAGATCTATGGCATTTCTAACATGACGTGACTCAAAAACCTCACCAGAAATGCTCCACGGGGGGTGTTTTGGTGCGTTTTCCATTTATTTCAATGGGGAGGAGCACTAAGAAATGCACCAAGCAACGGGACACGCAACGCATCAGTTTGAAGAGTCCCGTAGTACTCCTACTCCATGGTCACGTGGGAGAAAAATGGATCAGTGTGAAGCTTAGTAGTAGTGGTAGCAGCGTGAATTTGGGTAGGTAGGTGGGAATTTTGGGTAGGTAGGTGGGAAGTTTGGTAGATAGTTGGGTTGGTAGGTGGGAAGTTTGGTAGATAGTTGGGTTGGTAGGTGGGAAGTTGGGTGAGAAGTTGGGTAGGTAGGTGGGAAGTTGGGTAGGTAGGTGGGAAGTTGGGTAGGTAGGTGGGAAGTTGGGTAGGTAGGTGGGAAGTTGGGTAGGTAGGTGGGAAGTTGGGTTGGTAGGTGGGAAGTTGGGTAGATAGTTGGGTTGGTAGGTGGGAAGTTGGGTAGATAGTTGGGTTGGTAGGTGGGAAGTTGGGTAGATAGTTGGGTTGGTAGGTGGGAAGTTGGGTAGATAGTTGGGTTGGTAGGTGGGAAGTTGGGTAGATAGTTGGGTTGGTAGGTGGGAAGTTGGGTAGATAGTTGGGTTGGTAGGTGGGAAGTTGGGTAGATAATTGGGTTGGTAGGTGGGAAATTGGGTAGATAGTTGGGTTGGTAGGTGGGAAGTTGGGTAGATAGTTGGGTTGGTAGGTGGGAAGTTGGGTAGATAGTTGGGTTGGTAGGTGGGAAGTTGGGTAGATAGTTGGGGAGGTAGGTGGGAAGTTGGGGAGGTAGGTGGGAAGTTGGGTAGATAGTTGGGGAGGTGGGTGGGAAGTTGGGTAGATAGTTGGGGAGGTGGGTGGGAAGTTGGGTAGATAGTTGGGTTGGTAGGTGGGAAGTTGGGTAGGTGGGAAGTTGGGTAGGTGGGAAGTTGGGTATACAGTTGGGTAGGTAGGTAATTGGGTGCAGGTTTGGGACAAGGGGAGGGCAGGAGGGGAGGCTGTTCTGGGCGAAGAGGTTATATGGATGGGGGCGCTAGTGAGCCGATTCTGATGCAAGGCATTTTGATAAGCCAATGACTACAGCTGGGGGTTGCACCCCCTAAACTGGCATATAATGAAGGCTGGGGTGGGGCGGGGGTTGGGTGCACAGTTTTTGGCTTCTGTCCATGGGCACTGGATGACCTTGCCCCAGCACTGTTTGGGTTGGTAGGTGAGTAATTGGGTGGAACCTAGTAGTATTGTGTACTAGAATTCTGATATTTGTACATGTTGCAAACCTCCATTTCCAGGAGCATATAATTAAACCTCAGGTTATAGATTGATATTCAACATTTTTTTCATCTGTACAAATTATTACTTGTTTTGTTGTGTTTTTTTTGTTTTGGGTTTTTTCTGTTTTTCTTTTTTTTTTTTTTTTTTGCATTTTTTGTTTATTTTTTGTTTACTTTTTTTTTTTTTCTTTTTAGGAAGGTCCATCAACTGTGGTATGCGTTTCCCGGCAGAAGTTCAAAAAGTACAAGGGGGTCTACATCAACGTGGCACAGCCTGGCAACTATTCTGCTCGGATAAGAGTGACGTCCTTGGCGGGCAATGGGTCGTGGACAGAGCCCATCGTCTTCTCGGTCCGGCTTCCAGGTAAGTTTGCTCCTTTGGAAGGCACGTAGGATTGTAACGGACCACATTTTGTGGGAGCATTGTAAAAAAAAATGTATTTTGTCAAACATGGTTTGTTTTACTTGGTTATGTTCCTGCGTTGCGGTGTGCATGAGCTTCGGGAACATGGCAGCTGCTGGTTCTGGCATGTTTTCAGAGGCAGAGGATCCAGGGCTCTCCTGGCCTTCTCAAGTCTCTGAACAAGAGGAAGCGGCATCCAACGTCCCATCTGGCCCGCTTGTGCCCCGGATGACGGGCCCTGAAGTTTGGAAATGGATGTGGCCCCTTTTTTCGGGGTTTTTTTTTTTTTTTTTTCCTGTCCTATTGGACTTCTGTCCTGGAGACAGTCTTGCAGTTTTCCTGGCTCCTCTCCTGGGCTCAAATGTCCTCCTCTGATTTCACGGCAGACTGTGAGCTTCTCACCATGTGCAGTAGAAGATGCAGCCCCCCTGAGCCCCATCCAGATCCAGGATGTCCACGAGAGCCTCGGTTTTCCGGGGACTCTCACTCCTGATTGGCAGCTGCTCTTGCCACTGTCAATTAGAGCCAATGGGGAGAGGCGGGAGTGAGGCCAAGCCATAGCTTTGTGTGTGAATGGACAATGCAGAGCCAGGGCTCGGGAGCACACCTGCTTGGGTACCCCCAGCTAGCTGCTTGCTGTGGTGGGGCTCTATGTGAAAAAGGGGACCTGAGAAGTGGAGGATCCGGGCTCTATGTGAAAAAGTAATTGCCCCCTAAACCTCCTGCTGTATAGCCCAAGCATGCTTGAGCCTGAGGCCATGGGCTGAGCGCCGGACATTCTCCTTCAGGACATTCTGGTAGAGCGCAGAATTCCGGGTTCCATCCATTATGGAAAGTCGTCCAGATCCTGAAGATGCAAAGAGCCCTAGACCATCACCCTACCACCTCCGCCGCCATGTCTCACTGTTGGTATGATGTTCTTTTTTGGTTTTACTTCCAATGTAACGTGACGCACACCTTCCAAAAAGTTCAACTTTGGTCTCATCAGTCCACAGAATATTTGCTCAAAAGTCTTGGAGGTAATCAAGATGTGTTTTGGCCAATTTGAGAAAAGCCTTTGTTTTTCTACTTTGTTTTTTTAGTCAGCAGCGGCTTCCTCCTTGGAACTCTCCCATGGAGGCCATTTTTTTTTTTAATTTAATTTTTTAATTTAATTTTTTTTAAATTTTTTTTAAATTTTTTTTTTTTTTCCCTTAAATTATTCAGATCATAAGGATTACATTTTATTAGGTGTGACAAATATGCAAAAAAAACCCACTGCATGTTTACACCCCCCCCCCCCACGTCTGGGCTATGAGTGTCACGCAGACGCAGAGTGACATTGTCGTGGCCCAGCCAAACAAGTGGTCAAAAAGTCCGAAACCAAAAGGAAAAGCGGGTGAAGATGGAGGTGCCAGTGACACCACAACACTGGAGGGGATCTCTTGACAGCCAAGTCTGTCAAAGTATGTTGTTCATACTAGTAAATTATGGCATGAAACTCCCAGGGGGCATTTTTTTTTTGTAAGTTGTTGGTTTCATTCCATGTTAGAGTTGTCACCAGAACAGGTGTCCCCATTAGTAGATTTACCTTCATTTCCTGTTCTGGTGACAACTGTAAAAAAAATGGTTTCAATTTCCCATCATTTTCTTTCCCAGGGGAAATCAACCGTGAATCTTTCCGGTGAGGACAGAGCTCTATCCAAGATCAATTTTTTTTTATTTTTTTAAATTAGCTTGAATACATTTTATTACTAATACCCCTTTAGTGTGTGTAAAGCTTAAAAAAAATCCATTATGACTATATTTTTATGTGAATTAATATTTTTGCTGAACATACTGCAAATTATTTATTGCTCCATTAAATGTAGTTTTTGGATGGCTCGTCCCACTGGTGGAGACCCAATGCTGTGTTTTGTTGACTGTTTGTATTTCATTTTATGTACATTTTGTTATGAGAAATTTTAAGGTAAACAAGATGCAGTTGATTTTATTTCCGCAGAGAAAGAAACCTCGGAGACTTTATATATGCTGCTCAAAGTCATGCCGATCATCCTCCTGCTGATCATCGCCTGCCTGGCCGCCATTATCTTCTTCTACAACAAGAAGGGGTGAGTCTGTCTTCCATCCATGTGATGGTCCTGGTCCTCCAGAATAATGGGCCGACCCAAAGTAAGGGAAGACGCGGGCCACGGCCAGATTCCAAAAGTCAGTTGCGCAGCTTTTACATGATGGAAAAAAACACTCAAATATAATGGCAGTGGTTTGGAATGTATCAGACCACATGGAAGAAAAATATATTTGAAATACTACAATTTTGGCCATTCTCTGTTGAAATGTGTTTTTTATTACAAAATATATGAAAAATATTTTTAAAAATGTTTTTTAAATATATTCTTCAGATTTTTTTAAACATATTTTCACATGTATTTGTAAATGCATTTCAAAAATGTAGATTTTTCTTTTTAAAGACGTACAGTATATTTGAAAATGTATTTTTAAAAATATTTTGTAATATATTTTTTAATAAAAACGCGCGCATATATATATATATATATATATATATATATATATATATATATATATATATATATATATATATATATATATATATATATATATGTATGTGTGTGTGTGTGTGTGTGTGTGTGTATATATATATATATATATATATATATATATATATATGTGACAGACTGATATATATACACACACACATTATATTTATATATATATATATATATATATATTTATTATGTGTGTGTGAATATCAGTCTATCTATAATGTGTACCGTATTTTTCGCGGTATAAGACGCACCTGACCATAAGACGCACCTAGGTTTTAGAGGCAGAAAACAGGAAAAAAAAAATTCTGAACTAATGGACTGCAGACACAGTACAGGAGATGACCAGAGACTGCGGACAGTACAGATGACTGCTGACCTTTGGGGAGGTGGGGAGCGGGTACCTGAATTTGACAGGTACCCGCTCTTCCGCAGAGTTTTTTTTTTTATCTTACCTGTTCCTCGATCCAGCCACGCGCTGTCTTCCCGGCTTCTGTAATGGCGCTCGGCATGACAGCCGGGTGCCCAGTGCGCATGAGCGAGAAGCACTTGCGCTTTGTGATTGGTCCGGCGGCTTCTGGGATCTGTCATGTGTCCCAGGTACCGCCTTACTATTCACAAAAAGCACCGCTTCTCGCGCATGCGCACTTGGCACTCGGCTGTCATGCCCACACTACAGAAGCCGGAAGACAGCGCGCCGCTGGATAGAGGAACAGGTAAGGTCCCGCTGCAGAGCTGAGCGGCCGGCCCGGTATTCTGACACGGCCGCGGTGGAAATACCGGACCGGCCGCTCCATATTCGCCTTATAAGACGCACTGACATTTCCCCCCCAGTTTTGGGGAAGAAAAAGTGCGTCTTATACGGCGAAAAATACGGTATGTATTTTGAAATGCATTTTTACTACAAAATATATGAAAAATATATCTTTAAAAATAAATTTTCAAATATACTGTATGTCTTTTAAAAATACAAATCTGCATTTTTGGAATGCATTTTCAAAGTTATGTAAAATAAATGTTAAGATGACACTTTTTTCATGTTAAAAAAAATCTGAAGACTATATTTAAAAAATATATTTTTAAAAATATTTTTTCATATATTTTGTAATAAAAACGCTTTTCAACAGCAGTGTGTGTATGTGTGTGTGTATGTATGTGTGTAGGTATGTGTGTGTATATATATATATATATATATATATATATATATATATATATATATATATATATATATATATATATATATATATATATATATATATATCAGGGGCGGACTGACCACTCATGGGGCCCCCGGGCAATAGGGGATCATGGGGCCCCTGTGTCCTTGCCCAAACTCAAAAAAGCCTATGAAAAAAGTACCAGGGGTATGTCATGGGGCCCCCTACTGACCCCGGGCCCTTGGGCAGTGCCCGAGTTTCCAAATGGTCAGTCCGCCCCTGATATAGATAGATAGATAAATGTATGTGTGTGTGTATATATATATATATATATATATATATATATATATATATATATATATATATATATATATATATATATATATATATATATATATATATATATATATATATATATATATATATAATTTTTTTTTTTTTTAAATATATTGAATACGGCCAAAATTGTAGTATTTCAAAGAAGAATATTTTTAAAATATATTTCAAATATATTTTTCTTCTTCCATGTGGGTTAGGAAGGAAAGCTAACTCCTAATTGGCTGCATGCGTGCCACTCAGCTGTTGTTGTTTTTTTTTTTATTTTCTTCAATTAATGGGTGTTTCCCATTAATGCCCGAGTTTCCAAATGGTCAGTCCACCCCTGAGATTATATATATATATATATATATATATATATATATATATATAT
>NW_028318744.1:447500-515000 GCF_062004578.1 Staurois parvus | reverse complement strand
TCTCTTCCGTAATATGAAACTTTTTTTTATTTTTCTTTGATAAAAAGACAAAACCTTTTCCTCAAGCTGAGTTGGATATATTCCCATTTCTCACAGAACGTTTTTGGTTTTTGGATAGTCTAGGAAAGCAAGAGAACTTTGCCAAGTGTTTATAGGTCTTTGTTGTAGGCCTTTCTTTTTGCCTCACACTCTGTCCTGCTGACATCTGTCACTAGGCCAGTAAGTGAAGGGAAATTTTTCCATGGTGGTCACAGATGGCAACAGAAACTTGACGGGGGATCTAACCCTTTTTCACTCTTCCTAAAAAGGCAAAAATATTGTTTGGGGCCAGATATTCATGCGAAGGCAAGACTTGCCATACCACTGTTTACATGACGGCCATTAAAAACAGACTCTTCATTCTGTAATCATCTCACAATGCATAATGGTTGAGCAAAAACTCTTCTTTGGTCTGTCCACATAGACCCAGTTAATCCCCCAGTTCGTACGACCATCATAATTCTGTTGTTACAAATGAAGAATCCAGGTGGTCAGTTACAGCTCACGTCAGGCATACATCTGTCTTTTGAATGCTGAAAAATGACTTATTGCTCCTTTTTTTTCCATTGGTAGGTCCGTCTGCTTGGCGTTGTGTCTCAAGGGCAACCAGCTCTTGTCATTATGGAGTTGATGAACAAAGGGGACCTGAAGAGCTATCTGCGTTCTTTGAGGCCAGAGGGGGAGGTACAGTTCAGCTTTTAATCCTATGATTTATGTGGAAATACAAATTTCAATAGCTTTTTTACTTTGATGCAGCCATGACTGATGAATTCCCATTGCCCCCACAGGACAACCAAAACGTGACTCCACCATCCTTGAGGGAGATGTTACAGATGGCTGGAGAGATAGCTGATGGCATGGCCTATCTGAACGCAAAGAAATTTGTGCATCGGGATCTGGCAGCACGGAACTGCATGGTGTCGGAGGACCTTACAGTGAAGATAGGCGGTAGGTCACTGCATAGAAAAGTGCCTTACGATTTTTATGCAATGCATGGTTTGCTTTTTGACATTTGAAGACCAAGGGAACACCATCGCATCATAAGACGACCATGAACGGAAGGCAGATTGAAGACACACCAGCCTGTAGGAATGATTGGGATAAGTTGCTTCCATCAATCTCCGTGTACCACAACACCTAGTTTCCTTTGATGCTTCCTACAATTTGTGTTTAAGGAAAGATCTAAAAACAGAATTGAGGTCAACCGTCATTATGGCTGCACTGATGCAAAATGGCTGCTGTGGTTCAATAAGGATGCTAATAGGTGTTCTGCCTTAATTTTATTCAGCATATTCCCAGTGGTGTATTTAGGTTTTGTGCTGCCCTAGGCAACACAAAAATCGTCTGCCCCCATGGACACTGACCTCCCGTGGAGAGAGCCTGGCCTTGGCCAACACCCCTGCCCTCCATCTGGGAGAGCCTTCCAGTAGCCCCCCTTCCCGGCGATAGAGGGACACCCATCTTCACAGCTCCTGACATATCCGGGAAAGAGAGTCAGGCTCTACATACACCATCAAGCAGCCCGCAGCCTCTCTCGGTTCCCACCTGGTTCCCATGGTGTGCGTGTCCCGTGTTCCATCCTGTCTTCCATCCCGGGGCGGACTGACAACTCATGGGGCCCCCGGGGAATAGGGGATCATGGGGCCCCTGTGTCCTTGCCCAAACTCAAAAAAGCCTATGAAAAAGGTACCAGGGGCATCTCATGGGGCCCCCTACTGACCCCGGGCCCTCGGGCAGTGCCCGAGTTTCCAAATGGTCAGTCCAACCCGTCTTCCAACCCGTCTTCCAACCCGTCTTCCAGGGGAGAGGTGCTGCCCCCCTGGAAAATGCCTTGTGGTAAATACGCCCCTGCATATCCCTATAACATCATAACGGCGCATATGGGTCTTCATTAAACACGGGTTTCGTGAGTGAAACCAGAGTATAACCCTGCATTTCTTATTCCAGACTTTGGCATGACGAGAGATATCTATGAAACGGACTACTACCGGAAAGGCGGCAAGTCCTTGCTTCCAGTGCGATGGATGTCCCCCGAGTCTCTAAAAGACGGTATCTTCACTCCATACTCCGATGTATGGTAGGTATGCTCTGTTGAATGGAATGGCCTCAGCAATGTCCTAATGGCTCAATGGTTCCTATAGATGTAGTTGGGAATCTTGATGAAGAGGAGTATTACGGAACCTTACGTAAAAGATCCATGCTTACACTCAATCTTCTTCAAACATAGTTGTAGTTTCCGTTGACTATTTCTCATCTCAGTTTTGAAATTTTTAGATGTGGTTTTGATTTTTAGATTTTTATTTTTGAGAACTTTGGACCTCAATCCCACCTATCCTCCAGGGGGCTCCTTATAGGGCCTTTTACACCCTAAAAATTCACATTTTTGACATTAGATGGTAATATACAGTAGATGTACAACCCATGCATGCCTTTTGTGTTTTTAGATGCGATTTAACCAGAAGGAAAGAATATTTTTATACTCGACTTTGCTGCTCCTGGCTTGCATCTCTTTCATAAATGTAAAATCCTTTGAATATCAATATTTGGAAAATGCTGATAATGGTTTAACCCCTCGCCTACCGGGTGCTTGTACCCCTTCTTGCCCAGTCCAATTTTCAGCTTTCAACGCTGTCACACTTTGAATGACAATTGCACGGTCGTGCCACATTGTACCCATATGAACATTTTATCATTTTTTTGAGACAGACCTTTCTTTTTGATGGTATTTAATCACCTTGGGCTTTTTATTTTTTGCTAAACAAACCAAAAACAACTGAAAATTTTGAAGAAAAAAAAATTTTTTTCTTCGTTTTTGTTGTAACATTTTGTAAATAAGTGATTTTTTTTTTTCTCCTTCACTGATGTGCGCTAATGAGGCTGCAGTGATGGGCACTGATAGGCTGCATTGATAGGTGGCACTGATGAGGAGGCACTGGTAGGTGGCTCTGATGGGCATTGACAGGCATCACTGGGCACTGAAAGGCAGCACTCATATATGGCACTGATGGGTGGCACTGATAGGCGGCACTGACTAGCATTGTTAGGAGGCACTGATGGGCGGCACTGACTGGCACTTATAGGTGGCACTGATAGGTGACAATGAAAGGCAGTTCAGATGGGCACTGATATGTGGCATTGATGTGCACTGGTAGGCAATGATATGTGGCATTGATGTGCACTGGTAGGCAATGATATGTGGCATTGATGTGCACTGGTAGGCAATGATATGTGGCATTGATGAGGCACTGATGGGCACTGGCAGGTGGCATTGATGAGCACTGACAGGTGGCACTGCTGGGGCTACACTGATCACCAGGGCACACTGATCATCAGTACCCTGATGATCAGTGTACATGTCCCCTCTGAGGAATGCTGATTACCGGCTCTCCTCTCCTCTACTGTCAGCATGACAGCTTGTGAGGAGAAAAATGCTGATAACCGGCATTTCCCTATTTACATGCGATTAGCTGTGACTGGACTCAGCTGATCACATGACCGAGCCGACAGCTTCGACTCTTTCCGTTGATCGGTGATCCGCTGCATTTGAGGTAGATGTGGGAATTCTCCTCGCTGAGGTATTGTATTCTGCCAATGGGAAGACTTCCCGCCTTGGGAATTCACCGATCAGCTCTACCGGCTATAACCGGAAAATCCAAAAGGCTGGTTGTACAGAAGTCAATCAGTAGATTGGGTAGGCTGGTTGTACAGAAATTGATCATTAGGATGACTTCTATACAGCCAGCCTACACATAGATCGATCAACATTTGTCCGGTCCCTGCTGCACTGGATGAATTTCAGACCATGTATGGCCGACTTTTACATTGCCTGAGATCTGGGAAGTACTTAAACCTTAACTTTTTGTGTTCTGGATATGGTGTGGCAGACTCAGGATTTATCAAGTCCCTCACCCCATTGGGGAGTCTTTCCCTTCATTTTTGTCCCTGTGACACCATCCAGAGAAAAGGGGGAACTTTGCACTGCCATCTGGGTCTTCATGTCTTTAATACAAACATTCTCAACCGATAAATGCTTAGTGGCCTCAGCTCAGGCCGACAAGGTCCAATGAATTGGATGCCGCTGACTAGTGAGGGTGCAGGCTGGGGAAAAGCTTGTCCAGACTCGGCATGCTGTAGAAATAGGGAGAGAGAACCTGGCAGCCGGACACCTTGCCTGGTCTGAGTGGTTAGCAGGGTTTTGCTCCTCCTCTGGGACCTCCAAGATTAAGCCTCGGGAGGGGGACGAAACATGTTGGGGGTGGGGTGAGCTATACAGCAGCCAGTCTATCTCTTCCTATTTCTACATTGTTGGACAAAAACACATTTTTAATGGGACGGGAAAGGGTTACAACTTCTGTAACCTCATGGAGAGATTTCTAATTCCCTAACCTCAATGGAAGCAAAGGCCAATCTCAAAAAATGGCGACAGAGGCAGAAATCAAAACCTGAGCGTGGTTCTAGCAGTTTCCCGTTCCATAAAAAAAATAAAAAATTAAAATTTTGACAGTTTCTTGACATCTTCTTGGTGCCATTTCTGTGTTATGGTTTACAGGTCCTGTTTTTTTTTTTTTCCTCTGTAGGTCATTTGGTGTGGTCCTATGGGAAATTGCCACATTAGCAGAGCAACCATACCAAGGCATGGCCAATGAGCAAGTCCTCCACTTTGTTATGGACAACGGAATTCTAGAAAAGCCAGAAAAATGTCCTGATAGATTGTGAGTATTCTAGATGTAAAAGACAAAATGCCTTAAAGTAAAACTATGGCCTACCAGTAAAAGAAATATGTGCTACAGCAATTATTTATAAATGCCTCCGCACTTAGTATCCTCTTAGTCTGCAAAGTTCTACAAATACCTGTGAAGTCCACCTAATGCAGTTTCCTGTAATAGAGTGGCAACAATGCTGCACTGCTCATAAATTTAGAGCAGACCACTCTCATGTTGGATGTGCATTCTCAGGGAAGCCGTCAGAAATTTTGGGGCCCCTTACACAGCTTTAGGCCTGGGCCTGACCAGCAACATTCCCCAGGGTCCACCCACTGGTTGTCCCACTGAATCCGCCCACTGGCCATCACACCAAGTCCTTCAGTGCATTCACTTTTATTTTAACAGCTAAATATATGAAACTGAAAAGTGTATTCCAAGTCATCAGTGCTTGCATCCCCATATATCCAGCAAAGAGATTGCCCAATCCAGAAAGGAGACAACCCCATGTATTCCATAAAGAGATGGCCCAATCCAGTAAAAAGGTGGCCCGATCCAGCAAGGAGACATCCCCATATATTCAGCAAAGAGGTGGCCTGATCCAGCAAGGAGACATCCCCATATATTCAGCAAAGAGGTGGCCTGATCCAGCAAGGAGACATCCCCATATATTCAGCAAAGAGGTGGCCCAAGTCAGCAAGGAGACATCCCCATATATTCAGCAAAGAGGTGGCCCAAGTCAGCAAGGAGACATCCCCATATATTCAGCAAAGAGGTGGCCCGATCCAGCGAGGAGACATCCCCATATATTCAGCAAAGAGGTGGCCCAAGTCAGCAAGGAGACATCCCCATATATTCAGCAAAGAGGTGGCCCAATCCAGCAAGGAGACATCCCCATATATTCAGCAAAGAGGTGGCCCGATCCAGCAAGGGGACATCCTCATATATATTCAGCAAAGATGTGAGCCCAATCCAGCAAGGGGACATCCCCATATATTCAGCAAAGAGACACTTTGCCCCACGCAGCAGCCAAAAAAGCATGGGGAGGGCTTTGGCCAAGGTCGGGGCCCATGTGGCCCGGCCCCTTGGGACACCTGGACCTCCTACATGTGTATGGGCTGTGTCCCCCCCCCCTCCTATGGCAGCCCTGTGCATGCTTGCCCACTACTAGGAGGGATGTTGTTCCAAGGGAACCACTGAAAGTGTTGCTTAGGTTTGACCTCATATTATATGGCTTTTAGTCAATCTAAAGCAAAAATCTCAAGAAAATTGTATAATGTATGGCCAGCCTAAGTTGACCCCCTACTTATATGCGAGATCTCCCTGCAATGATTTCACTAGGGAGTGTTCCCATTCACCATTGTGTGTTAGACCACCTGCTACATTCATAGCACCCCTCATCAATGGGCACAGTAGAGGCGTGGGCTTGGGAATGCACCAAAAGTATTTGGGTTTTTATTTTATTTTTTTTTCATGGAGTGAGATGTTTATTGCCTTTACACCATTTATCTTCCATTCTAGACACAAGCTGATGCGATGGTGTTGGCAGAAGAATCCCAAAAAGCGTCCATCCTTCCTGCAGATCCTGGAGAATGTTAAAGACGACATGAAGGCCACTTTCCAGGAGGTTTCCTTCTTCTACACCAGCTACCATAAACACCGGGAGTCTACGGAGGTCTCGGACACAGAAGCTGACCAGTGTCTGAAGACCCTTTTGGAAACTCCACCTTCCCCTTCCTTTACCAACTTTTCTTCTTTACACAACAGTGCTCAGAAGGACAACACCTTGTTTGTCGTAAACCCCAAAAAGGATTCTAGTTCACAAAGGAAAGTTTGTCACACGAATGGGAGTGTAAAGCACTGAGCAGGAGGAAACCCGGGACACCAAGCCTTCACAGATGACTTTTTTTTTTGACCATCAAGATCTTTATCGCAAATAAATGCAAAATAATAATCTCAAACACTCCCGATTGTAACTGCAAAGTGGAAAAAAAATCCTTCTGACGTTTGAAAGACTTCTGCTAAGCGGATTTAAGAAAAAAAAAATGTTTTGGTCGCTCCGAGTGTCGTGTTTTTAATGTGTTTTTTATTAGGTGGACATTTGTTGTATTAAATTTTATTGCATAGAGGTTTTCTGCCGGAGTGGCGGGAAAAGGGAGATCATTTTTTTTCACGTACTTTAGCTTGAATTTGTCATTCTATGCCGGTATCACCTGGTGCCGCTTGTCCTCCAATGGACTGCGCTGGTCTTCTCCGCTTAGTAGAGAAAGCATTTCATCGATGAGGTCCCGTGGCCAATGTGGACGTGTTGGCCGATTTATGGCTGTAGGTCCATTCTATTGTTTATTCATACTGACTGTTATCTCGGGGAGTATTTAATGGTTTTTATCCCTAACTGTCTACAACGCAGGGTTCTTCCTTGCGGTCTAATGTCCCGTACACACGATGCGAATATCGGACGAAGGATCGCCCGTTTTTTTTCGCCTGCTAGTCTCACATCGAAAGTGAAAAGGTTACTAAAGATACGAAAATTCTCCTATGAAAGAAAATTTTGAAAGTGATGTCATGTATTGCGTTGTATTTGTATTGTATTCTCAGACGACTACAGTACTGATTAAATGAAAATCGTACGATCTGGTATTGTGCGAGAAAAATGTTTGCGCTTGTCCCTTCGGATATTGCCGCATGAATTGTCGTGAAAGCTGTGTACGAACCAGGGGCGGACTGACAACTCGTGGGGCCCCCGGGCAATAGGGGATCATGGGGCCCCTGTGTCCTTGCCCAAACTCAAAAAAGCCTATGAAAAAGGTACCAGGGGCATCTCGTGGGGCCACCTACTAACCCCAGGCCCTCGGGCAGTGCTCGAGTTTCCAATTGGTCAGTCCGCCCCTGGTACGAATGATCCGATTATCGGACGATCGGACCTCGTACGAAAATTTTCGGACAATTTTCTTATAGTGTGTACAGGGCATTAGAATTTATTGATGCTGTCTCTGGAAGCAGGTGCGAGAGTTTTCTTGAAAGCCTGCCAGGCATAGTTTCTTCTTCCATTTTTGTTTTTGTTTTTTTTTTATATGAATTCAACAATCTGAGATTTGCAGTGGAGAGGTAGACTCACTGGTGGGGCAGAGTAAATATAAAGAGATAACTTACACCTGTTCAAGAGACAAGTTATTAACCGCATACAGCTAGGTGGGGGAAATCTTTAAAAGGGCTGTTTTTATATGCTATATATATGCCTTCAATAGTTTTTTGTTTCGTTTGTTTTGTTTGTTTTTTGGGGGGTTTTTTTTGTTTGTTTTGGGGGGATTTGTGTGTGTGTTTTGTTTTGGGTTTTTTTTGTTTTGTTTTTTGGGGATTTTTGTGTTCAGTTTTTTTCGTGTTTTTGTTTTTTTGGGTTTTTTTTTGTTTTGGGGTATTTTGTTTTTTTGGGGGTTTTTTTTTTTGGGGGTTTTGTTTTTTGGGGGGGTTTGGGGTTTTTGTTTTTGGGGTTTTTTGTTTATTGGGGTTTTTTTGGGATATAGATAGATAGATATATATATATATATATATATATATATATATATATATATATATCATTTTTTTTTTTAATATTTTACCAGTACATCATTTTATCTAGTCTACTAGTGTAACTTTTTTCTTTGCTTGGAGAGTTTGGAGACCCCTGTTCAAAAGCAAAGCGCCAGTTTACTGTCCTTCAGACTTTAGGGGGACAGGACTGCTGTGGCCAGTGGATGTAGAAAATGCCCCAGCATCAGTGGGAGTGAACAATTCCTCAGACTTTGGTGGTCAATAGTGGGGGGGGGGAGCACAAGTGGTTAATAGCAGGAGGGATAATTCCCCATCACTGGTATTGGTGGGGAGAATAATGCCCAATTATTGGTGTCAGTGGAAGAAATAGTGCCCTATTCGTTGGTGTCAGCGGGAGGAATTATGCCCCACTAGTGGTGTCAGTGGAAGGAATGGTGCCTCGTTATCAGTGGGAGGGACAGTGATCCACCCACATGGAAGAAAAATATGTTTGAAATATGTTTTTAAAATATTCTTCCCAAATATATTGACATATACTGGAATGACCTCCAAAGAGCTGTGATTGGCTGAATAGAAAAGGGGAGAGGCTTCAGGGGACCAGTAGCATGAAGAGAAGGAAGCCTGCAAGAGTAAGGAATGAGGCAAGTATATTACCTTACTCACCATCACCTAAGGGGTGGGGGGAGGGGGACCCACTGCAAGAGTGAAGATTTTTCATCCCTAGAGTTCAACTTTTTAATACAAATTTTATGTAGATTCTGTTGCTGACATTTTTGTGCTAGAATTGCAGTCTAAACCAAATACAAATTTTATACATTTGTGCCAAAAAAAAAAGCATTTTTTCCTGTACTTCAAGGCATTTAATGAAGAGGGAACTCTACTACATCCGCGCTAGCCCAGATTGGTAACCCCAGCAGATGCCAAAAGGCCAGGTAGCTTTCAGAGCAATCATGATCTTGTGATCAGTGTTAAAAATGGAGCTCATTTTAAATAAGGGTTAGAAACCCTTTTTTTTTTTTTTTTCCTTTTTTCTTTCTTTTCTTTTTCGTCTTTTTTTTTTTCTTCTTTTTTTTCCTCCTTTTTTTTTTTATTTTTTTTAACTCTTCTCTTTTTTTTTTTTTTTTGTGCTTTGTATTCTCCTTGATTATTTTTCCTTTCTTGTCCCAGTCACACAATGGGAAGTAAAGTGAAATCTCTCCAAATTCAGAATGAACTCCGACCATTAGAGAGTTGCCTTCCTATCTCGTCCAAACTTTAAAAAAGAAAAAAGTTTTTGAAGGTAATTTCCTAAAAGTGTCCCCAAAAACATGGTCAAATGTGGTGCCCATTTACAAATCGTCCTGTCCAGTTGGGCTTAGAAGTTTGGTCATGTACACATGTCTGCTGCTATGCTTTTATATACCGGGGCAAGGGAAAAGCCAGCGACTACTGTAACCTTCCATAGTTTAAAATTCTGCTATGCCCAGTTCTCCATAGTAAGTAACATTTTTTTCAAGCTAGTTATGGGACCGTGTCATAGGTGGCTTCATTCAACTTGACAAAGCGAAATAAAAACGAGAAGCACACAAACCTTGCGCATTACCTCAGTAAACAAAAATTTATTAATAAGAAAGGTACTCACAAACAGTGAATAAAATCAGGCATGTAAGTCCTCACAGGGACTTCAGAGATAGAGAGCCAGCGCGAGTCCCATCGTGGGGGTAAACACTCAGTTCATCTGGCGTGTTTCGAAGGCCAAACCTTCTTCATCAGAGCTCTGATGAAGAAGGTTTGGCCTTCTCGTTTTTATTTCGCTTTGTAGTGTTGGTCGGGCTTCCCCAGCCTTGTTTGGAGCCGCACAACCTTTGATGCACTGGTGGTCGCTGTTTTCCAGTTCTGGTTCCACCTATTTGCCACCCGCCTGGGTCCTAGAGCGCAGAAGAATTCGTTTTTGGTTCATTCAACTTGAACCATAAGTTGCACCTACATATTGGGGTAACGTCTACAATGGTTCCACTGCAGTGTCATCTTTGAATTTTCTTAAGCTGATCTGGAAAAAAATTGTGCACTTTACGGATGCTTCAGACCAATTTACCAAAAAAAAAAAAAATTAAACTTACTCACGTGGCCAGGAAATATCTTGAAGAACATCCTTGAGATATCTGATTTATCAAAATTAGTTGAATTAATTTTTTTCCAGACTTTTATGGTGCTTTCCTAAAGGAACTTTATCTCATTCTTGTTATCCGTTGCTGATACTGTAGATGTTTAGACACCATTGGGCATTGTTAAATGTGTTTAATATTTTTTCATATTGGTATGATGGTCCTATGTTATGAATGCAGCCGACTCATCGTTCTTCATATCACCGACATTCACACTTAGGATGTTCTTGCTGATTGTGCCTTTTTATGAGAGAGGTTGAAGGAGATGTATTTGCAACAGCATGACACTAAACCGTTTCAAATGGCTTATCTGATGCTGTGATTGTTTTATTAAACTTTTAGAATGTACAGTCCTACTGGTGTGTGTTCATATCTTGAGTACCATTAAGAAGTCGCCTACAGGTTTTTGCGGCAATTTCTTGCAGTGGTGGTTGGGAAAAAAAGTAGCTGGCACCTAATAATTTTACATAATTAAAATTTATGGTTTTATAGAAACAATGTAAAAAAATTTTTTTATAAAAAGAATGTAAAATTAAATTCTCTCTATAAAAATAATTTACTTTCTATAAAAATAATAATTTTACATTCTTTCTATAAAAAAAATTTTACATTCTTTCTATAAAATAATAATTTTACATTCTTTCTATAAAAATAATAATTTTACTTTCTATAAAAATAATAAACATTATTTCTATAAATATATAATTTTACATTCTTTCTATTAAAAAAAAATATTTCTATAAAATTATTTCTATAAAAAAATATTTCTATAAAAATTAATTTAATTAAAAACAATTAAAAAGCTGTGCTTGGAGAAATAAAGGAAAGTGCCCTGCTGACCTTTCCTCCAATAAAGTTTTATTGACTGGTTGGCATGCTGATCCAATGGATTCAATATTTTTGTCAATGATCCTGAACTGGAATGAAGATCAAATGTTCCAGCTTGCTTACTGCATACTCCTAGGATAGTGATGCAAGCAATTTTTATTACAGGTAATTTTAGAGTGCCAACAATTTACGCAGCACCTTACAATACTGTAAATTCACATCACTCCCTGTCGTCAAAGAGCTTACGATCTAAAGCCCATATCTTGCATACATGGGCAAACTAAAGCCAGCCATAGATTGCTCGACTCTCAACCGGCTCAACAAGGAACGGCTGAGATTTAAACCATCTATTGGCAGGCTGGTTGCACCCAAGTCAATCCATTGATCGACTTTGGTAAAACCAGCAAGTCAGCTTTTGGCATTCAATTATTACCAGCAGCTATAGCCGCTAGCAATAATCTGTCTTCTCCCAGCAGGGACGGTTCTCCACGTCCCCCCACCAGAAGAACACAATAGCTCCACTAGAGGGATTCCCCCATCAACACTGGCTGTGTTAATAGGGGAATCTAGCAGGGAAGATAATTGCATCATCTATGGCCCGCCCATGGCCAATCTAGACAATTAACCTGCCAGCATGTCTCGAAGATAAGTATCCTCATTCAACCTCAACACTAATGCAATTGTATCCAAGGCTTCAGCCTTGAAGAAGGGTTGGGATGGTTCCCCCGAAAAGTGCTCGCTTTTATTGATACTCTGCCAATAAAAAAATCAGACTAAAATTACTGAGGTTTCATGAACTTTCTGGGTCCTCCTCAACACTCCATCCCAAAACTTGGTCTCCACTGTCCATTTACTGTTCTTCAGCCCCTTTGAAGGAGGAATTATTCTGGGTTAAATCCAAAAGTGTCAATATCTCGAGACTATCTTAAAGGCAGCAGCCCAAGAGTGAAACATTTAGTCTCCACTGCCCATTTACTCTTCTTCAGCCCCTTTGAAAGAGGACTTAGTCTCAAGATATTGACACTTTTGGATTTAACCCAGAATAAGTCCTCCTTCAAAGGGGCTGAAGAACAGTAAATGGTCAGTGGAGCCTAAACGTTGTTTCACTCTTCGGCTGCTGCCTCTAAGATATTCTGGGTTAATTCCAAAAGTGTCAATATCTTGAGACTATCTTAAAGGCAGCAGCCCAAGAGTGAAACAACATTTAGTCTCCACTGCCCATTTGCTCTTCTTCAGCCCCTTTGAAGGAGGACTTATTCTGGGTTAAATCCAAAAGTGTCAATATCTTGAGACTAAGTCCTCCTTCAAAGGGGCTGAAGAGGAGTAAATGGGCAGTGGAGACCAATCATTGTTTCACTCTTGGGCTGCTGCCTCTAAGAGCGTCTCAAGATATTGACACTTTTGGATTTAACCCAGAATATCTTAGAGGCAGCAGCCCAAGAGTGAAACAACGTTTAGGCTCCACTGCCCATTTACTCTTCTTCAGCCCCTTTGAAGGAGGACTTATTCTGGGTTAAATCCTAAAGTGCCAATATCTTGCTCTCACCAATCAAGCATGATCACGATGTCCTGACCAGGATACAAAGTTGGAATCCCATTGCTGCAAGGAAAAAGTGCTAACCACTACAATATTTAAGTCAGGGCATCAACCGGTAGTAGGCATCTTATAGAAAAGTCAACGATGGCAGCCTGAAGATGTCACTAATACGACCTTCTACTGAAGAACTCCACCCTAAACCAAAGGCAGCCTGTAAAAGAAGTTGATGCATGCTTATCTCTATAGTGTCCTGTTTCTTAAAACTCAACAAGGTTGCAGATCTATGGCTGCTGCAGGTGTCTGACACTTCCAGAGGGTATAAATACCTTTCCCCTGGAGGATGGAGTCAGTGGTAGGAACCACAATGTATGGCGAGGGAGCAGGTATAAAGAGATCTGCAGAAAGCAGCGGCGTTTTAAGATACCTGATGCCATAAAGGTAAGTGCTTATTGAAATTTCAGTTTACATTGCCTTTACCTTGTTTTTGCAATGCCAAATGTCCAACCTGCCATGCCAAATCTCTGGCTTCCCCCAGAACAAGCAGGTGATTTAGGAGCCCTGACTTTTTCTGGGTTATTTACTGGTTTTGAAACCTGATGACATGCATGGGAGACGCTCAAGTAATGCTTTCAGAAGGAGATCAGATCCAGGGCATGCATTTTTTTTCTCATCCAGGGTGGACATGCAATTTGGGACTTTGAGTATTATTCATATATGACGTGGATCAGGTGGAGTCTAGAACCCCTCACACGGTCAAGGAGACCTGGACACTGTTCAGCTCTAGTGCAGGTGAGAAGTAGGAGGCATTCTTCAGAATGTCCTAACAATTCTCCTGGTTGGTAATATCAAAATGGTGGAGGTGTAGGAGGGGCTTGCAACTGGCTATATGCAGGCACCAAGAGCACAAGGCCCTGCTCCTCTCCTGCTAGAACAGTGACGCTCCTGGAGAGGCTGTAACCCTTTGCCATCTTGTGCTCCACTCCATGCTAGAGGCCTCCTTCCAACATTCCAGAGTGTTAACCTTTATATGTCCACACACAAATAGGGTTGCTGCACGTTACTGATGGTACTGAGAAGATGGGTCAATCACATCAACATACTATCCGGAGTCACGTGACAGTATATTGTCAATCACATTTAGTGGATGGTCCACAGTAGTCATATATGAAAGCATCATGCAGAACTTTCAGTAAGTCATCTTCCCCTAAACAGTCTCTCTCCCCACACAGGGTCATTAGTACTTACTGAGATGGGATCTCTGCAGTCACCTTCTCCATGGGTATACCTCTCTCAGGGCCCTCAATTGGGATAGCTACACTCCAGGGAACCCTTGGCCTGGTCTGAAAGGCCTTTTGCAACTTGCCCTAGCTCCCACCTCCATAATGATCAGGAACAGGGGCGGACTGACAACTCATGGGGCCCCCGGCAATAGGGGATCATGGGGCTCCTGTGTCCTTGCCCAAACTCAAAAAAGCCTATGAAAAAGGTACCAGGGGCATCTCATGGGGCCCCTTACTGACCCCGGGCCCTCGGGCAGTGCCCGAGTTTTCAAATGGTCAGTCCACCCCTGATCAGGAAGTCTGCAGCCATCTCTTCTGGGTGCATGTCTACCTCTCCCCGGCCTCCAGGCCTTTCCAAGGCTTTCAGTTGCTAGCTACATCTGCATGATGGGGGTCTCTCATGCCCCAACTGCATTAGGGCTCCTCCCAACCTAACTTATAAATGGGCCCTGACTCACCCATGACATCACTACATAACGGCTTCAATTAAAAGAGGCCTAGCACCTTTTAGTGCAACAAAATTTGCAAAAAGAGGTGTATCCACCAAGGTTTTGGATCCTCTGTAGACCCTTTTCTCAAATGACATGGAGACAAAAAGGGGTCCACTGAGGTCCATGGCAGTGGATGGATTGAACTGTTTTTATATTTTGTTTCTTTCTGTGCCCCCATTGGGGAGATTCACTCTTTCTATTTGTCCTGATCACCAATGTTACTGCCAATGAAAGTGAGGGTAAATCCAAAATATTGCCTCCAGAATAGGAATAGAAGGGACATTTTCCTTCAAGCACAATTATTCTGTGACGGTTGTCTAGGAGGGGAGATCTCTCTGATTTAAAAAAATACCCTTTCACTTTCCCATGGGTCTACAGGCGCACAATAGGAGATTCTCCCTAATGAGACAAAGATGTCTCCCCAACTCTTTAAAAAAAAAAAAAAATGGACTTTAGATATACCATAAGGACTGTTGAAGCTTAATAAATTGGGTCAATGTGCATTTCTATCTGGACAGCCATTGAATGAGAGGCTCAAGAATTGCTCTTCGACATGTCTTTCCTCAACCTATTAGATACTTGGGGCACCACGGTTTCTCCTGGTAGGCTTACCTTCACGTAAGTTAGAGGCAGCTTTGAATGGAGCCGTTATGGTATATAATAAATAACCGAAACGCCCGACACCTAGGAGACCGTTTTGAAGATAACACTTCCATAACAGATGTCCATCTGGAGCTGTTCCATATGAAAGTCTCAAAAAACATTTTTTTGTGTGTGTATGTGTGTGTTTCTGTCCTTTCTGGGAACTAACAGTCAACAAAGGCACCCTTTGACCCCAGCCATGACATCATCACTGTCTCTTTCCCCCATGTAGAAGGTGGCTAATGTTCTTTGGGTCCTGATCGTTGCCTCACCAATGTCCATAGTGTGACTTTTTCCACTGGTGTAGCAATATTCGTCCTATAGAACAGCACATATGTGCTCATTAATCCTCGGAAGAGGAGAAGAAAGGCTTTGCCCCAGATAAAAGCTCTGTCTGTTTGCAGAGCACTCAGAGCTCATTAGGAGCCATCCTGTCCACCTTTGTACTGCACAGTCCTTTAGAGCAGAGTCATCCAACCATCCCTAGCAACCGGTCTGCAGGCCGGAAGAGCACCTGTTTATGTTACAGACGTTCTGATAACTCTGATCTATTGGGCCTATTAATAACATTTATTGGGCCTCCGATTTATTTGTGAAATCTAAAAATAAGCCTGCAGATGGGTTATTCGATAATCCCTTTTAATAATTTGTCTTTGATCTGTTTTTCAATCTAACATTTAAGCTGCCTTTTAGGTCCTACGGTTTTTATGTCATTTTAAAGTGAAATTCCAGCCAACGCTTTTTCTAGGTATGGATGAAATAGGGAAGGGTTAGAGCCATCCTCATATATCGTTGGGGAGATCTCATCCTCACTTCTGTTTTGGTGACCAGGCAAAAAAGAGTTAACACTTCTCCAAAGGCAACGTAAGCTTTAGTAAAAAACCTTTCAGTGGCATAACTATAGCCAGGTAGGTGCTATGGGGCCCAATGGTGGGAAGGGGGGACCTCAAGGAAGGTTATTCAACCAACAAACATGGAAAATCAGTATGCATGTGAAAATAACAGAAATCCTTGTTCCTCCATCATCCATCAGTAGATTTATTGTCCATCACAGTCTCCTCTTATATCCAGGAGTGCCCACAGAGTTCTCTCTTTGGTGGGTACGCCTGGATATGAGTCCCCCTAGAGTGCTCACCTTCTAAACGGCCAGCTGTTTAGGTCCTAGGTTCTTTCCTAGTAGATATACCCACAGCCAAGCACACAGTCACTCTTTTGGCTCAGCAATCAGTCTAGGGGTATGCTTTTTCGATACTTTATTGAAAAACTTGAACTTGGATGGGTTCTGGGTAATTGTGGGATACTCCAGCAAAATGAAGAAGTAACTTGAGAACACTAATATTCCTCCAGAAGAATCTGAGCAGCAACAAGTAATGGGCTGAGCTATGCTAGGACACCATAGACAATGTCCCTTTTAAGCAATGCTGACTCTAATGTAAGAGGAATAGTAGCAACACACAGACAATGGGACCTCTCCCACCGGTCTGTACTCACTTATGTCCTTGGATAATTTGATGCCTCCTTCCAATATCTTCCAGACACTTTTCCTGTGGGTTCTTCAGACCAGATCCCCAAAAAAGAAGTCCCTAAGTCAGCTCAGGCAAACTTCAGCAGAATAAGTCCCCAGATAGCCTAGCTGGGACCTTGATGAGCAATAGAAGCATAGCAGACCTGACCAGAAGGGAAGCAGGCCTCAAGGCTGAGATCTCCTCCAGGACAAGAACCCTTCTGTGTCAGACCCCATGCTATTTATGCTCCCTCTCAACAACTGTCTGGGCATCTTCCCTCTTCTGTCTCTCCAATCTAAGCTTTGAAAGTGTGATCTCTGTAACTTACAGTTGTGATGAGATAGCGTTAACTCCAATCTTAGCTGAATAACACAGGCAGTGACTCGATCCAGATGAAACCTTGTAGATCTTGTGAAGTGTATTCCATAAACTGAGAGAATCTTACAACAATGAACATCCGATAGGTCAAAAGATCATAATGTGATCTGCTTCAATAAGACATGAGGCTAGAAGCTGAAGTGCACTACTGGGAAATGAATAAAAGGGTGGAGCTATCTATACAGCATGAACTAAAGGGATTGGCTAGAACTGCATACATTTTCAGCTGCTGATATGACTCTCCCAGCCCACTATCTTCCAGAACTCTTCCAGTCAAACACAGAACAGACCAAATTAAGTGCATGCAGCTCAACTGATTACAGTGAGCTAAGAGCTTAATTTATGTAACCTAGCACCTATCTAGGAGGGTTCTACACCCCCTGGGTTCCTGTTACATCCATGTGTACAAGGGTCATGGCCAGGGGCGGACTGACAACTCATGGGGCCCCCGGGCAATAGGGGACCATGGGACCCCTGTTTCCTTGCCCAAACTCAAAAAAGCCTATGAAAAAGGTACCAGGGGCATCTCATGGGGCCCCCTACTGACCCCGGGCCCTCGGGTAGTGCCTGAGTTTCCAAATGGTCAGTCCGCCCCTGGTCATGGCTGGTTGGCTAACAGTACATGAACTGGTCTACATATTACAATACACAGACCAGCAGATCTGCTGCCATCGAGCCGAAGTGTTTTCTATATAGAGTTGCTGTAGACCAGACGTGGTCCACAAGCTGTAGTTTGGAGACCACTGATGCAAATCTATCCATCAGATCTACAAAGAGGAACAATTAGGAGTGTGGGGTGGGGGTAGGGGCGGGGGTAGGTTCCAAAGAGGCAACTTTTCCATCTACCCCTAGAGAGAAAAGTTATTTAAAAGTTATATAATTGTGTAGTTATCTTTCAAAAACCTTAAAGCTGAACCCCATTAGATATAGAAGTCATAAATGAAAGTGGTTGTAAACCCTTACATATACCCCAGTAAAGTGACTGGCCTCAGGTGATACACAGATATGAAACAAATCCTCCTACATGAGTTGTACTTGTTTATCTGCAGCCCTCTTTTCTCTACCACCCTTCAAATTACACAGATCAAAGGCCGAGTTGTACTTGTTTATCTGAAGCCCTCTTTTCTCTACCTCCCTTCAAATTACACAGATCAAAGGCTGTTTTCTCAGCTCCAGAAGGCAGGAAGCGGAGATCTGACATCACACACTGCACAGCATAGAGCAGGGAGCTAAGCGCAAACTGAGACCTGAGAGCAGGGAATGGACACACACCACCACATAAGTCACCTTCTGTCCCATATGGAAGAAAAATATATTTGAAATATATTTTTAAAATATTCTTCCCAAATATAGTGTATTTACATATATCTGAAATGCTACAATTTTGGCCATATTCAATATATTTAAATTAAATATATATATATACTGTATGTTGAAATGCGTTTTTATTACAAAATATATGAAAAGTATTTTTAAAAATACATTTCAAAGATACTGTATGTCTTTAAAAATACAAATCTACATTTTTGGAATGTATTTACAAATATATGTAAAAATATATGTTGAAATAACTTTTTTTATATGTTAAACAAAATCTGAAGAATATATTTTAAAAAATATATATTTTGAATATATATATATATATCTATGTTGAAATTCATTTATATTACAAAATATTTTTAAAAATGTGTTTTTTTAAATATATTCTTCAGATTTTTTTAACATATAAAAAAAGTCATTTTAACATATATTTTTACATATATTTGTAAATGCATTCCAAAAATGTAGATTTGTATTTTTAAAGACACACAGTATATTTGAAATGTATTCTTAAAAATATTTTTCATATATTTTGTAATAAAAAACGCATTTCACACATAAAGTATATATATATATATATATATATATATATATAAATATATTGAATACGGCCAAAATTGTAGCATTTCAAATATATGTCAATATATTTGGGAAAAATATTTTTAAAATATATTTCAAATATGTTTTTCTTCCATATGGGGTGTGCTGGAGGGAAGGCAGGGCTGTTTTCTGGGATTGCCTGTTGTCGGCAGGAAGGGAAAGAGGACACAGAAGTCACACTAGATGTTTTGGATTGAGGCTAGTACAAGCTGTGGAAGGCTATGCTTTGCTCATTTCTCATTTCAGAGGTTTGCAGCCTCTTTAATGTAAGTCTGTAATCATTAATACAACATAAAATGTATCATTAAAAAAACAAAATGATAGTCTCAGCAAGCATGTTTTTTTCATCAACATAAATACTATATTTACAGTTACACAACCATCATATCTGGCTTTTTGCCCATAGTCACAACTTGGCAACCACGATAAAACACAAAAAGTATTACTACCAACAAAACATAACTCACTGCAATGTAATGTACAAAACAAATCTGAGTCTGACAAGATGGCCTATTTTTCTTACTGTCTCTTACTGTAGCTGAAGGTCATTATATAATTTTCTGTCTCGGAGCCCTATCATTAAAACACATGAAAACCACACCATTACCATTGATGTAAAATATGACCATTGCAGAGGAGGCCAGATACAGAAGAGAGGAGCAGCACAGAGGGGGCTGGAGACAGAAGAGAGGAGCAGCACAGAGGGGGCTGGAGACAGAAGAGAGGAGCAGCACAGAGGGGGCTGGAGACAGAAGAGAGGAGCAGCACAGAGGAGGCTGGAGACAGAAGAGAGGAGCAGCACAGAGGGGGCTGGAGACAGAAGAGAGGAGCAGCACAGAGGAGGCTGGAGACAGAAGAGAGGAGCAGTACAGAGGGGGCTGGAGACAGAAGGGAGGAGCAATACAGAGGGGGCTGGAGACAGAAGAGAGGAGCAGTACAGAGGGGGCTGGAGACAGAAGAGAGGAGCAGTACAGAGGGGGCTGGAGACAGAAGGGAGGAGCAATACAGAGGGGGCTGGAGACAGAAGAGAGGAGCAGTACAGAGGGGGCTGGGGACAGAAGAGAGGAGCAGTACAGAGGGGGCTGGAGATAGAAGAGAGGAGCAGTACAGAGGGGGCTGGAGACAGAAGGGAGGAGCAGCACAGAGGGGGCTGGGGACAGAAGAGAGGGGCAGTACAGAGGGGGCTGGTGACAGAAGAGAGGGGCAGTACAGAGGGGGCTGGAGACAGAAGAGAGGAGCAGCACAGAGGGGGCTGGAGACAGAAGAGAGGAGCAGTACAGAGGAGGCCAGATACAGAAGAGAAGAGCAGTACAGAGGGGCCTGGAGACAGAAGAGAGGAGCAGTACAGAGGAGGCTGGAGACAGAAGAAAGGGTCAGCACAGAGAGGGCTGTGGACAGAAGAGAGGAGCAGCACAGAGGGGGCTGGAGACAGAAGAGAGGGGCAGCACAGAGGGGGATGGAGACAGAAGAGAGGGGCAGCACAGAGGGGGCTGGGTACAGAAGAGAGGAGCAGTACAGAGGGGGCTGGAGACAGAAGAAAGGGGCAGCACAGAGGGGGCTGGAGACAGAAGAGAGGAGCAGCACAGAGGGGGCTGGAGACAGAAGAGAGGGGCAGTACAGAGGGGGCTGGAGACAGAAGACAGGGGCAGTACAGAGGGGGATGGAGGCAGAAGAGAGGGGAAGTACAGAAGGGGCTGGAGACAGAAGAGAGGGGCAGTACAGAGGGGGATGGAGACAGAAGAGGGGAGCAGTACAGAGGGGGCTGGAGACAGAAGAGAGGAGCAGCACAGAGGGGGCTGGAGACAGAAGAGAGGGGAAGTACAGAAGGGGCTGGAGACAGAAGAAAGGAACAGTACAGAGGGGGATGGAGACAGATAAGGTGAGCAGTACAGAGGGGGCTGGAGACAGAAGACAGGGGCAGTACAGAGGGGGATGGAGGCAGAAGAGAGGGGAAGTACAGAGGGGGCTGGAGACAGAAGAGGGGAGCAGTACAGAGGGGGCTGGAGACAGAAGAGGGGAGCAGCACAGAGGGGGCTGGAGACAGAAGAGAGGGGGCTGTACAGAGGGGGCTGGAGACAGATGAGAAGAGCAGTACAGAGGGCACTGGATGAGAGGAGCAGAAAAGAGGCAGTTGGAGACAGAAGAGAGGAGCAGTATAGAGGGGGCTGGAGACAGAAGAGAGGAGCAGAACAGAGGGGGCTGGAGACAGAAGAGAGGAGCAGTATAGAGGTGGCTGGAAACAGAAGAGAGGAGCAGCACAGAGGGGGCTGGAGACAGAAGAGAGGGGGCTGTACAGAGGGGGCTGGAGACAGAAGAGGGGAGCAGCACAGAGGGGGCTGGAGACATAAGAGAGGGGGCTGTACAGAGGGGGCTGGAGACAGAAAAGAGGAGCAGTACAGAGGGGGTTGGAGACAGATAACAAGAGCAGTACAGTGGAAAATGGAGAAAAAAAGAAAAGAGCAGTACAGAGGTCACAGGAGAAAGAAGAGAGGAGCAGAACAGAGGGGGCTGGAGACAGAAAAGAGGAGCAGCACTGAAGGTAGTAAGGGAGATAGGCCTGCCTATCTGTCTGTCTACAGCCATCCACCAGAAATTTAATTTTGAAAACTAAATGACTTTGTCCTCTGAGATGAATTGGCCAGCAGATGTCAGAGAGGACCTGCAAGGCTTGTTTCTAGATTGTGATGACATACTGTACAGTACTTGACCTGATCCAGAAGGACATTGTACTGTCATAACATCTTCTTCCCCCTAGGTGTCAGCATTTATCAAGCTAATGAACATCCCACAGCTCTGAGTGGCTGTTATACTTGAATTGTACATTCAAAGTGAACCTGTGCTTCCAGACAAGTCAAAGTAACAATATCGCTGGGGAAGCATGTATAGGAAGGGTGTAACATCCTTATCTGCACTCAGTGGTTGCCCCAGCTCACCAAAACCTAAGCTGTCTCTATCCAGGGGACCACATTGATGGGTGGATGGATGGATGGATGAATGAATGGATGGATGGATGAATGGTTGGGTGGATGGATGGATGAGTGGATGAATGGTTGGGTGGATGGATGGATAAGTGGATGAATGGTTGGGTGGATGGATGGATGAGTGGATGAATGGTTGGGTGGATGGATGGATAAGTGGATGAATGGTTGGGTGGATGGATAAGTGGATGAATGGTTGGGTGGATGGATAGATGGATGGATGGATGGATGGATGGATGGATGGATGGATGGATGGATGGATGGATGGATGGATGGATAGATAGATAGATAGATAGATAGATAGATAGATAGATAGATAGATAGATAGATAGATAGGTGGCTGGGTAGAGGTGGCTAGATGTATGGGTGGGTGGGTGAATGTGTGGGTGGATGGCTAAATTCTTAGATGGATGGGTGGGTGGAGAGGTTTATGGATTGCTAAATAGATGGATGGGTGGGTGGATGGATGGAAGGATGGGTGGGTGCAGGGGTTTATGGATGGTTGAATGGATGAATGGATGGTTGAGCAGATGAGTGTGTGGATAGCTGGGTGAATGCATGGATGGGTTTATGGATGGGTATTTGGGTGGGTGGATGGATAATTGGGTGGGGGGATAGATAGTTGGTGGGTGGATAAATGGTTGGATTGATGATTGGATGGATGGATGGAAGGATGGGTGGGTGCAGGGGTTTATGGATGGTTGAATGGACGAATGGATGGTTGAGCAGATGAGTGTGTGGATAGCTGGGTGAATGCATGGATGGGTTTATGGATGGGTATTTAGGTGGGTGGATGGATAGTTGGGTGGGGGGATAAATAGTTGGGTGGGTGGATAAATGGTTGGATTGATGATTGGATGGATGGATGAGTAGATGAGTGGCTGGGTGGAGGGGTGGGTGGATGGATGAGTGGATGGATAGATAGATGGATGGACATTTGGGTTTATGAGTGCAGGGGCGGGTGGATGAATGGATGGGTATTTAGTTGTGGTAGATGTTTGGTGGGTGGATAGGTGGTTGAGCGAGTGGGTGAATGGAAGGACGGTTGGGTTGGTGAGTGGGTGGATGGATGAATGGGTGGGTGGAGGGATGGATAGAACCTCACCATCATCCATAGCCAGCTGTGGCAATTCTGAAAATGTCCTCCACAGATTTATTGTTGCACTTAGGACATTTCCACACGTACAGCATTCATCTTGGTATGAAGCAATCAGGGGACGATCGATGTCTCTGCTGTATCTGAGTGTTGATTGGGGGGATTCATGAAGTGTTCCAGTAAACAGGTCAGATAGAACACAATTCCCCCTCTTCAAAGCCACCTGCTCCCCTGCTGGATTCTCCTCCCGTATGTAACCAGCACATCCCAAATGTGATTTATGTGGTAGAAATAAAGATGCCATCCCTTGATCACACATATCCAGAGGTATATAATAAAAATGAAGAAAGACCACACCAATATGATCACGCATGTACAGCACAATTAGAAACATAAAATAATAAACAAGTCAAACCAGCATTGCTCATATACATATAAATAGCACAAGGGTTGCATAAAAGTACAATTTGTTCATTTTTTTCCATCTACAGGTAGAAACCACATAAAATGGACAAATATATAGAAGGTGGAACTCTTTCGGGGCAGAAATGGTATCAGGAACTATGGGAGGTAAAAACAAAGTAAACATTTTCATGGACAATCTCTGAGCCTTTGTGTTTAAAACATAAACAGCCAGCCACTGTAAAATAGGTCTTAAAGGAGAGCCCCTCCCGCAACAATTTTTAGTCAAAGGACACCCATCCCAAGGGAATTTTGGAAGCTATCTAGCTGTCTCTACAGTGTGAGTCAGTACCAGGGGTGGACTGACCATTGGGGAACTCAAGCACTGCCCGAGGGCCCGGGGTCAGTAGGGGGCCCCATGATATGTCCCTGGTACCTTTAATAGGCTTTTTTGGGTGTGGTTTGAGTGTGGGCGAGGACACAGGGGCCCCATGATCCCCTATTACCCGGGGGCCTCATGAGTTGTCAGTCCGCCCCTGGTCAGTACCTTAGAAAGAACTGAAGCCACTGGACCAGCATGATAGCAAGACAACTAGTATTCTCAGGATGAGAGGTTAGCCTTGGCAACCCCCTACTTTTTGACAGCACAGGTTTCCTTTATTCATTTTAATTTACAAGACTCATAAAATATGAGTCTTCAGGACCAAGCATATGTAACACTTTGTCCCATGATCCTCCATGCTTTGTAGGCCTAGCTACAATTTGGACAGAGTGCCCACCAGGGGCAGACTGACCATTTGGAAACTCGGGCACTGCCCGAGGGCCCGGGGTCAGTAGGGGGCCCCATGAGATGCCCCTGGTACCTTTTTCATAGGCTTTTTTGAGTTTGGGCAAGGACACTGGGGCCCCATGATCCCCTGTTGCCCAGAAGCCCCATGAGTTGTCAGTCCACCCCTGCTCCTGTGTTTCCATGAATGAGACACGATCTATGAATGGAGGGTGCACAGATGATTGATAGGTCATGATCCCCTATTGCCCGGGGGCCCCATGAGTTGTCAGTCCGCCCCTGGTGCCCACCCTTCCCCTGAGGCCATCCGACAACATAACTAGAAAGGAGATGGCTACTTGATGACCTGCCCTTGTCCGGGCTCCAAGCACTTGCTTGAGATAAATGGTGTCAAGAGGAAAGCCGATGGACAGAAGGCTGACATGTCCCCCTTTCTTTGCATTCCCCTTTACCCAGTTTGTCTCAGGTAAGTGCTTGGAGCCGAGACAAGGGCAGTTGTGAACCAACTATCTCTTTGCTAGTTGCGTATTTGGGTGGCTATGGGGAAGGGTGGCGGCCTTCTGATCTATATGTCTGATCTATATGTATTTTGTTCTGGGGGGAAAGAACACTAAAAAAAATGGTGGAGCTGCATTTTCTTGTGTGTTGGGGTTTCATGGCACAATGGCACAACGTTGGGTGCCTTTTAATTCGAACGTGCTAACACACGTAATCTACAAAAGTGTGTTTCAGCCCTTATTCTTTTGCAGAGAGCAACTGGTAGAAACTTTTCTATACTAGCGACAGGGTCACTTCAAACCTGAATTCCGGGTATTCATGTTTTTTCATAGAAACCTTGGTCCAGCGTGGACCAATGTAAGTGTAGCATTCAACCCCGAAGGGTTCACTGAAGATAGACAGGTTCTCCTGAATTGTACAGAGGCTACCAGTCACCCAATCACAGACCTGTGCGCACCGACAATTAAAAATCAGTCTAGCAGATGTCTTTTTTAGTTTTTTCCTGAAGAACAGGAGAGGGGCCTAGGGTCATGGGATACTCCAAAACCATCAGTGATCACAGTAGATGGATGAACATCTAATCTTCCCATGAGCAGTTTTTTGGGGCGTAGCAGGGCATGGCTAGGCTGTTGACTGCCCTGCAACAGCAACCCACAAAGCAACCTCTGGCAACTGGTTCCCCTCTTTTCCAACTATTAGTCCCAGTGAAGTCTTTCCTCATAATGTCCCAGGAGCTGTGTCCCAAGAGCTGTCTGCCACCCAACATTGTCAGGCAAATCCTTGGTGAAGAAAATAAAGATTCCACGTTCAGTCCAGGACTTCAGCAAGGGTACTTCCTTGGCAATTCCTTTGCCAAATGTAATCTGCAAAAGTATGTTTCAGCCATTATTCTTTTTCAGAGAGCAACTGGTAGAAACTTTTCTATACTAGTGACAGGGTTACTTCAAACCTGAATTCTGGATATTCATGTTTTTGCATAGAAACCTTGGTCCAGCTTGGACCAACGTAAGTGTAGTATTCAACCCCAAAGGGTTCTCTGAAGATAGACAGGTTCTCCTGAATAATAGAGGCTGCCGGCCACCTAAGCACAGACATATGTGCACCAACAATTAACGTTCAGTCTAGTAGATGTCTGTTTTAGAGTTTCTTGCCGAAGAACGGGAGAGGGACCTAGGGTCACTCCAAAACGAACCTCTAATCTTCCCATGAGAAGTTTTTATGGGGGTAGCAGGGTATGGCTAGGCTGTAGACTGCCCTGCAAAAGCAACCCAAAAGCAACCTCTGGCAACTGGTTCCCCTCTGGCTCTTTCCTAACTATCAGTCCCAGTGAAGTCTTTACTCACAATGCCCCAGGAGCTGTCTGCCAGCCAGCATTCCCAGGCAAATCCTCGGTGAAGAAAATAAGGTTTCCTCTTTCAGTCCAGGACTCAGAGACAGTGCCCTTCAACAAGGGTACTTCTTTGGCAATTCTTTTCAGGCCCTGGCCCCAATAACCACTGAGGCAGAAGCAGCAATCTCTTGTCTCCTGGATATCTCACAGGTGCAACAGCCGCCAGGAGACCCTTCCTTGACAAGGAAAAAACAATCTGCTCAGGCTTCCTGCACATTTATCACCTCCTCAGACACCTTCAGGATGTCTCCTTCCAGGGACTGGCCAGGGCATGATAAATTTTGGGTTGATCATTTGAATATCCCTCCCTATGCTCTGTAAGCTTTTTTCAGAGGCAGGGGAAGCAATCAGATTCTTAGCTCAGGAATCCTGATCACAACCAATCTATCAACAACCACTCCACTCACTACAGTGCAGCCAAAAAATAAATTTACCTAGCAGCATAACTAGGCGGGTGCTATATAAGCAGGTACAGTATATGTCATGTCTGTGGGATCTCTGAGGAAGCTGAAAATTACTGTAGTAGGTACCACTACTAAAGTGGTCTCCACTAGATTCCAGGGCTAAGTGGCTGTCCTGCTGCATTGTGAACACAGGGGGTCTACCAAGGTCAGTGGTCAGGTCTGGAGACCAGTAGCTATAGCAGTAGAGAGGCTCTCACCGACCAGCTAGACAAGTACTGAAGCAGGTCAACATGGCGGATAACACAGGCTCACCCGAGGTGTGGAGTCTAAGCGCTAACAGTTGTTCCCTAGATGGTGGAGATGGGTTTTGCTTCATGGTAATACCAGGTCTTCAGGATCTCCCCAGCAGGAGGTTAGCAACCTAGGGTTCAGTAGCAGATATAACAGGTAGAGATCAAGTAGAAGCATAGTCAATAAGCAAGCCAAAGGTTGGTAACAAGTGGTTGCAGGTTTAGATTAAGCAGAAGCGAAGTCAAGGAACACACCAAAGGTTGGTAACAAGTGGTAGTGGATATACGAGAGGCAGCAGGAGTGACAAGAGTGAGATATTGGCTGGAGAGAGATATTGGCTGGAGAGCACAATAACCTGGGAAACAGAAAGTGCAAAGTCATGGTAAAAATAGGAAGTTCATGGGAGGAGTAAAGGGTTCAAAGTTAAAGAGAAACAAGGTTCAAGGAAGAATCATTCATGGAGTTGTCCAAGGAGCTGTCCAGCATCCCAGGTGGCTCAGCAAAAAGGAACATCACCAGACACAACAGAGGTTACATAGTTAGTCTGGCTGAAAAAAGACAAAAGTCCATCCAGTTCAACCATTAAAAAAAAAAAAAAAAGTTATAATCCTATACCCACAGTTGATCCAGAGGAAGGCAAAAAAAAAACAGCAAAGCATGATCCAATTTGCTCCTGAAGGGAAAAAAATTCCTTCCAGATGGCCTGAGAGGCAATTGGATATTCCCTGGATCAACTTTACCGATAAATGTTAGTATCCAGTTATATTCTGTGTATCCAAGAAAGAATCCAGGACTTTTATAAAGCAATCCACTGAGCTGGCCAGAACCAACTCTTGAGGGAGTCTATTCCACATTTTCACAGCTCTTACTATGAAGAAACCTTTCAGTGTTTGGAGATTAAATTTATTTTCCTCCAGACGTAAAGCGTGCCCCCTTGTCCTCTGTGATGACAGGTTGCAGGTTCAGACTCAGGTCCTGACAAGGTCGCTTGCTCAGCATGGGCACTAGTCAGAGAAAACGTTGCTTTTTCTCAATGAATGCAAAACCATCTCTGATTAGATGAGGTAGAGGTGGTGACATCACCAGCCTGCCTCTCTACCCCGTCCAATCAGAGAATGCTTTGCATGCACAGAGAAAATACAAAGTGTTCTGTGAATGGTGCCCATGCTGAGTGAGCAACATCCAGGGGTGCCCATAGCGAAAGAAAGAAAGAAAGAAAGAAAGAAAGAAGAATAGCGCAGGGTAGACATGACTAGGTGAAGTGGGAGAAAAGACAGGAAAGGGTTAAGTTAAAGGGGAAGGGTTAAAAAAAGATAGCAAGGTTACCTGATTGGTGTTAGTAGGTGTGGGTGGGATCATCCTGAATCTTGGGGGAGTGCTGGGGGGTCGGAGGAGCCAGTGCTGGTTAGCAGCTGAAGAGAGAAGTTACCGCCAGCCCTCCCCTGGGGTGTTTGTTCTGTTTGGCTTGTTTGGTTTGGTGGCAGTTGTTGGTCTTGGTAGGTTGTTAATGGTTTGTGATAAGTGTGTGGTTGGGACCCATCGGTGGTATGGTGTGCCCGGGTAAATTCCAGTAAACCGAGGTGTAACTGGAAGGTGGAGGTTTACCTGCGGAAGGTGTGTCCTTGTCTCCGAGTCAGTGCGTTGCGGATGGAGGCCTAGTAGGAACATTAAGGTGAAGGTTCCTCAGGGGGAGATCAATATTGTTTGGGTGCCTGCCTAGACCAGTGGTCGGCAAGCCGCGGCTCGCGAGCCACATGCGGCTCTTTACCCAGTCTAATGCGGCTCTTCTGTGTGCCGGGCGCCTGCTCCCCTCCCTCCTCTCGGTCGGCCGCTCCCCTGCCTCCTCTCGGTTGGCAGCCCCAAAAGTCCGCGCGGACCTTTTAATCCGGCCTGCGGATGTGGCTGTCAGGATGTGTGTAGGCGGGGCAGCGTGCCGAACGTGAGGGGAGGGGAGCTAGGCTCCTCTCACAGTCCGCCCTGAAGACCCGAACGGCGCGGGAAGACAGCGAGAGGAACGCAAAAGGTAAGTGAATTGACACGGGGGACTTGGCTTACTAGAAGGGGGGGGGGGGAATAGTACTGTGGGGGATGAAATACTATATGAGGGATGAATTACTTTATGAGGGATGAAATACTATATGGGGGGATGAAATACTATATGGGGGGATGAAATACTATATGAGGGATGAAATACTATATGAGGGATGAATTACTATATGAGGGATGAAATACTATATGGGGGGATGAAATACTATATGGGGGGATGAAATACTATATGAGGGATGAATTACTATATGAGGGATGAAATACTATATGGGGGGATGAAATACTATATGAGGGATGAAATACTATATGGGGGATGAATTACTATATGAGGGATGAATTACTTTATGAGGGATGAAATACTATATGGGGGGATGAAATACTATATGAGGGATGAAATACTATATGAGGGATGAATTACTATATGAGGGATGAAATACTATATGAGGGGATGAAATACTATATGGGGGGATGAAATACTATATGGGGGATGAAATACTATATGAGGGATGAAATACTATATGAGGGATGAAATACTATATGAGGGATGAATTACTATATGAGGGATGAAATACTATATGGGGGGATGAAATACTATATGGGGGGATGAAATACTATATGGGGGGATGAAATACTATATGAGGGATGAATTACTATATGAGGGATGAAATACTATATGGGGGGATGAAATACTATATGGGGGGATGAAATACTATATGGGGGGATGAAATACTATATGAGGGATGAATTACTATGAGGGATGAAATACTATATGGGGGGATGAAATACTATATGAGGGATGAATTACTATATGAGGGATGAAATACTATATGGGGGGATGAAATACTATATGAGGGATGAAATACTATATGGGGGGATGAAATACTATATGAGGGATGAAATACTATATGGGGGGATGAAATACTATATGAGGGATGAAATACTATATGAGGGATGAATTACTATATGGGGGATGAAATACTATATGAGGGATGAAATACTATATGAGGGATGAAATACTATACGGGGGATGAAATACTATACGGGGGATGAAATACTATACGAGGGATGAAATACTATACGGGGGATGAATTGCTATGGGGGATGAATTACTATATGGGGGATGAATTACTATGGGGGATGAATTACTATATGGGGGATGAATTACTATATGGGGGATGAATTACTATATGGGGGATGAATTACTATGGGGGATGAATTACTATGGGGGATGAATTACACTATGGGGGATGAATTACTATATGGGGGATGAATTACTATGGGGGATGAATTACTATATGGGAGATGTATTTTCAGTTTTAAAAATGTGGCTCTCAAAATAAATTTCAATCATGGTTTTGGCGAGATTTGGCTCAGTTGAAAAAAAAGGTTGCCCACCACTGGCCTAGACCAACAACTCATTTCGTAAGTTTATGGAGGTTTCTGTTTTAAGGAATGTTGTCTGTATATTTAAGTTAAATTGTTAATAAAAAGCCGTGAAGGCCATTTTACTCCAACAAAGTGTGGTCTCCTTTTATTGGTGGAGGGAGTGTTGGGAAATGGGTTTTTTTTCGGAAGTTGGGTATGTTTTTGGGGGTGTTAGTATTTGACAACACATCTCTTCTACACTAGTCATGTGTTCACAGTGCAGCAGGGCAGCCGCTTGTCACAAGAGCAAGAAGACAGTGGTGCCTACTGCAGTGACTTCCACCTTCCACAGGGATCAACCAGGTATGACATCAGATGGGTTGGAGACTTTGGAAAACAAAAATCAACTGTCTTCAATTTTTTAAAAACAAACTTTCATGAAATAATTTCTGGCTGTTTTGAGGTAGGATTATATGAGAGAGCATGGAAGCATCAATATCTAATATTATGGCATGTACTGTATATTGTGTGAACAAACATATTTTTGAGCCTGGAACATACACAACGGTCCACATTATTGATGCTACAAAACTGAGCCAAATGTTCATGCTAGATACACCCAATATAGTTGGCCTCCTGACCCTATAGGACCTGGGACAATTGTGTCCATTTGCGCCATTTGCCACTTTCAATTAATGGCAGCGTCCAGATCAAGTACCTGGCCCTCAGTAGACCATGACTGACCATGATACATCATGATACGTCATGACTGACCATGATAAGTGGGGTAAAAAAAATATGTAGCCTGGATTCCAAACATGGTGTCACGTTGTAGAAAAGTTTACAAAAATCTTTCACGTTGTAATTCAAAGTGCATGATTTTCCTGCTCAAGACTCCATGTTTTTAATGTCTATTGCACAGCTAATAATCATCATTTTGCTGAGTTATTGATTAGGCCATTACAGATCCTTAGTTGAGGGGGTAATTAAGGTTTCTGTGGAACATTTCCTGTGCTGTTCATACATACATGCTTTTGTATCACAGGATACTGTAATGTGAAGCTTCCACATACATAAATTTACACTGTGTTGAACCCAACACCCTAAGAAGGGATGGTTTATCATGCGACAATGGTGAACTTTTTCAAATGAAAGGATTACTTCATTTTAAATGAAGTTTTCCTTCCAAGCTTCCCATGATCCTCTAATTGTAAGCCAGATACGATATCTAAATGCTTAGCACTCTGGAGATATGTACTGTGCAGCCCTATCCAGTAATGTAGCATTCTAGAGATCTGCATTGTGGGATTCTACCAGCCTTCGAAGGTAATGTCTTGGCTCCATCCTACTTATGAAGGCTGCAGCCAAAAGAACAAATTGGGCCAGCAGTAAGCTTGTGCAGTAAGCACAGGACGTGTCCAGGACTTTTTTTTTTTGGTCCCTTTCACCTATAAAAACAGAAAACAGCTTTTGCAACAATGGCAACCCTCTGTAGCTGTCCTGGGTAGTATTTTTTCTCCACCACTAGATGCCACCAGTCTTTCAGGTTCAATGACAGCCAGTGCTATTCAATCCACTTCCTGTGAGCCAAGGCTGTCATGACCCTGCCCTCTGGGGTTCACACAGCCTAGACTAGTCTTTCTCAACCATTTGACCCTATAGGAACACTTGAAATTATTTTCCTAATATAATTGGGGGTTTGTGGAAAAATGCCTCTTATTGATGATAAGTGGGAAGCATTTCCTCCTTACGGTGGTAGTAAGAAGGTCACCATTCCAGACAACTAAAGCTATTATTGGTGTCATGACCCTGCCAAGTAGCATTGGTCCTGGAGCTATGTAGGAAGCATATGAAGGGAGCTCAATCAACCACAGCTCAAGGAACCCCTAGCAACCTCTGGAGGAATTTTAGGATTCCATGGAACCCTGGCTGAAAATGGTTGGCCAAGACTCACAGAACTTCTGGAGTAGGTGCTGTTCACTTGTCACTTTATGAGCATTGCTCAGTCCAGGAGGTAGGACCACCTGTGGCAAACTTGCTCATCCTTGTTGGAGCGGAGTCCCCCTTTTCCACTCTCTTTTTCATGTTCTCTCTGTTTATTTGAGGCATTCCTCAGCCTCATTCCTACCCTCCTCCCTTCCTGAGAGGCAAACGTTATCTCCTGGCAGATGGCGTGGAACAAGCTGGAAGACATGAGAGTGGATACAGGCCGTCTACTAAAGTGTAACTTTTGTCACCCAAAACAGGGGTAAGCCCACACATTATCAAACTGACCAGAGTAAATGCACATTCCTCAGGTCAACTGTATGGTTCATGTCATGGGATATGAAGCTGGTAGTTTAGTTTAGAGTTCCCCAATGACCACTTCCAAAACGTGTAGTCAGAGGCCTCCCCCCTCCCCTTGAGAGGGACTTTCAAGTGAGTTAGAGACACTCACACACACACACAGATCTCCGAGGTAACATCGTAACAGAGGAGATCAAAGAACCTTTCTGCTCTGCATCTTGGATCTGCAAACCCAGGCATATGGGCAAGTAACTTAACCCAGTAATCTTCTTCCTAATTATCTCCTTGCTGTGTCTTTATATACATATATATATATTTTTGTGATATCTCTTTGTAAATATTTTATCGCACCTGTTTTGACCCTGTTAGAAATAAATCTTTCTTTCTGAAAGTGTTAAACTGTTTCTAAGCGCTTACTTGCAATTCACGAATCCCTGCCTTTGAAGAGACGCTACTGTTTGTTATATCTCTGTATAGCAGGTCCGTGGGCCGTGCTATATAGATCAATATTCAATCATTATAGTGTATATTTGATAACGGGAGTTTCCCAGTCTCCGACAAAAGCGGTGGTGGCAGTAGAAGGGTTAGTTGCGTAATTAACCCGACCCAGTAACAAGAGCATTCTGGCTGCAGGCACAGATTGTAGACCATTAGCTGGGCAATCGCTGTGTAGGGTACAGCTGGGTGGGGCCTTGTTACACGTGTCACACCACGGTTTTGGATCGGCCGGCCCTTCGGTCACGAGTTTGGTGAGAAGGTCTGGGGTCTGACGCCGTGGGCGTGACGTATTACTGTTAGTCGCGGCTGTGCGATTGTCGCCTGTTGGTGGCGGCGACCGTGGGCCGTGACACCACCCACCACCCAGGAAGAAGAAGTGACATCACTGGACCAGTGTGAAGAGTGCACAAAAAAGGCATGTACAGGGGATTTTCAAAGCAAAAACATCCAAGAAGGGCTATATGGGAGGTTGGTATTGGTGGTGATGGGACCTGGAATTAGAGATGCACTTTTAAGGACAACTTCACCAAACATGAAGTTGTCCTCGAAACTCCTTCAATACTGTATATCCAGTTTAAATTGTAACCTCTAAATAGTATCTAAATGCCCAAACCCTTTTTTATTGGATTGGGTAAAGGATATCTACAGCTCTAATGCCCTTGTCAGGTTTACATTTTGACCATTGATACATTTCAAAAGGACTTGCTTTTGGGTGTGCCTAATTTATGCCAAGTCAGCCAATTGAAAAGGAGACCTCTTACCTTTGACACTTACTGCTCAACTCCTTGGCTGGCCATGATGATTACTGACCAGGAGCAAGAATGCAGACGTGAACTGTTGACTTCGCTTCAACTTTTCGTTTCTGCATTCTTGTTCTTGGGAGATAAAACACGTGCAAGAAATCCTGCTCAGTTATAATAATGTAAGGGTTCATTCACACAAGCGTTCAACTCCAACTCCACACTTTTAGTAGTTACAACACTTTTTAGTAGGTACAGCAACTCTTCTTTTGCAAACTACAGTTGGATATAAATCCAACATCAGTTATATATTAAGCAATGTTGATTCATCATCAATCATGATGAGCAAATCCCCGATGACCCACTGACATAACCAATAACAACCACCGGTGCCTCGACGACCCTCTTCCATTGCTACTTCCTTTGAAAATGACTGTCTCTGCTGCTGAATATTGACAAACCATCTGGGGATGCTGGCTGACATCACTGACCAATTTATGCCTGTAAGGTACCTCTTTTAGGGAAACCCCTCCCAAGGGTGGGTACCGTAGATGGGGTTAGCCTCTTCCTTTAATCTGGGGCTGAAAGAAATATAGACAGAGGTCAATATGAAGACGTAGCCTACAGAACACCATTATTTAAGGTTTCAGCCCAAAGAATTGCCCTTTCGGGTAGGTCTGATAGAGGCCCCATTAGGGAACCCATCTAACGGGACCTACAGTGGGGGGACTGAAAGTGCTGGTTGGCATGTTTAAAGTCAATATTGAACTGTGCAGTGTTGAGAATGTTTGGTGCAAGAGGCAAATTTGTGTTTTTGAAAGAACTGTGCGCTCTGTTCCCATACAGTAAAATCTTAAAAAGGCTGACCATGTGGACCTTTGCTCATTTGGTGAGGTGGACCAGGAGATGTGAGTAAACAAGATGGCAGGGTTTCTGTAAACTATAGGGGTATGGTACCCTATTCCTGTCTTGATCAAAGTCAGGTTCAGAGACCAAAAGCTATAGTAGTAGAGAGACCAGCAGAAAAGGTACACAGGCAGGTTACCTTGGTGGATGATGCGGGTTCACCTGAGGTATCTAAGCACTAACCGGTATTCACCAGAGATCCTGATGGTGGAAATGGATTTTGCTGTGTGCTAGTACCATGGCGTGGTCCACAGGATCTTCCCATCATTAGGTGAGCAAGCCAGGGTCCAGTAGCAGATAGAGCAGGTATGGATCAAGTAGAAGTGTAATCAATAAAGAAGCCAAGGTTGGTAACAAGTGGTTGCAGGTTGGGATCAAACGAAAGCTTAGTCGAGCAAAATGGATTTTGCTGTGTGCTAGTACCATGGCGTTGTCCACAGGATCTTCCCATCATTAGGTGAGCAAGCCAGGGTTCAGTAGCAGATAGGGCAGGTATGGATCAAGTAGAAGTGTAATAAATAAAGAAGCCAAGGTTGGTAACAAGTGGTTGCAGGTTGGGATCAAACGAAAGCTTAGTCGAGCAAAGTGGATTTTGCTGTGTGCTAGTACCATGGCGTGGTCCACAGGATCTTCCCATCATTAGGTGAGCAAGCCAGGGTTCAGTAGCAGATAGAGCAGGTATGGATCAAGTAGAAGTTTAATCAACAAAGAAGCCAAGGTTGGTAACAAGTGGTTGCAGGTTGGGATCAAACGAAAGCTTAGTCGAGCAAAATGGATTTTGCTGTGTGCTAGTACCATGGCGTGGTCCACAGGATCTTCCCATCACTAGGTGAGCAAGCCAGGGTCCAGTAGCAGATAGAACAGGTATGGATCAAGTAGAAGTGTAATCAATAAAGAAGCCAAGGTTGGTAACAAGTGGTTGCAGGTTGGGATCAAACGAAAGCTTAGTCGAGCAGAATGTATTTTGCTGTGTGCTAGTACCATGGCGTGGTCCACAGGATCTTCCCATCACTAGGTGAGCAAGCCAGGGTCCAGTAGCAGATAGAACAGGTATGGATCAAGTAGAAGTGTAATCAATAAAGAAGCCAAGGTTGGTAACAAGTGGTTGCAGGTTGGGATCAAACGAAAGCTTAGTCGAGCAGAATGTATTTTGCTGTGTGCTAGTACCATGGCGTGGTCCACAGGATCTTCCCATCATTAGGCGAGCAAGCCAGGGTTCAGTAGCAGATAGAGCAGGTATGGATCAAGTAGAAGTGTAATCAATAGAGAAGCCAAGGTTGGTAACAAGTGGTTGCAGGTTGGGATCAAACGAAAGCTTAGTCGAGCAAAATGGATTTTGTTGTGTGCTAGTACCATGGCGTGGTCCACAGGATCTTCCCATCATTAGGTGAGCAAGCCAGGGTCCAGTAGCAGATAGGGCAGGTATGGATCAAGTAGAAGTGTAATCAATAAAGAAGCCAAGGTTGGTAACAAGTGGTTGCAGGTTGGGATCAAACGAAATTTTAGTCGAGGAACAAGCCAATGGTCGATAACAAGTGGTAGCAAAGATATGGACGACAACAGGACCAATAACAGCAAGCTATTGGCTGGAGAGAGCACAATAATCTGGCAAACAGGAAATGCAAAGATTGGCTTAAACAAGAGGTTCACTGGAGGAGCAAAGAATTCAAGGTTCACAGGAAACAAGGTCCAAGACAAGATTGTCTAAGAAATCAGATAGGGAGCTGTTCAGCATCTCATGTGGCTTAGCAAGAAGAGCTAACCCCAGCCACAGCAGAAATCCTGGGCTTAGATCCAAGTGCCCTTGGCCAGCATGACTGTCATTGGTGGAAAATCAAGACCCTGATAACATGTCAATGACATCAATCGATATGCCCACCAGCACTTACAATTGAAAACAACTCCGCAGACAGCAGGAAACTGTCATTTTGTGTTGGTAGTAATACCACTACTAAATGAACGATTCCCGAGTGCAGCAGTTCAGGTAGGTAGGCTAACTGGCCAAATTTTGCCGTCAACTTCTTAGGTTTGGGTCAAACCAAACCGGAAACTCATCCTTCATTCTCTTTTCATGCATTCCTGGCAGCTGCTTCTGACACAGATAGGATTCTAGCAGGGTGCTGCTGTGTAACAGCTGGAGTAAATGCATGGAGATGTTTTTAACGTCTTCTGTGACTCTCCAGTGATATATGTCCCCAGGGGGAAGCTCGGCTTGGACCTATAACCCGGGGATAATGTTACATGTACACTGGCACACTTCCCTCTCTCTCCCTCTTACTGCCCTTCTGCAAAGTCCGTACATCTGATCAATATTTAGTAACTTAACGCAGTCACAATGTTTTAATAACGAAGACTGATGTATAGAAGTTGACAAACGGAGCTGCGATGAGCAGAAGAAACTCAATCTGCTTTCATCCACTCAAGACTCGGACAAATTGGATTTGATAGATGGCAGCAATCCAACACGGAGACCGGAGAGGCGGACTCGCTGCCAAGATACGGACTGAGAGCATGGTGACAGTGATCAGTGTCAAACGGAACACACAACATCATCGGCCTCATTTATTTTCACCTCTTAAAGTGGACCTGTCACAAGCCCGAGCATATCAAACTGAGCATGTGATGAAAAGATACAGAAGCCAAGGTGACCGTTGGTGAAATCCACAAGCAAGGGTATTCAGTATAGGGATAAGTAGGAACCTATTGGGCCAATGATATCACAAGCAGGGGTGGACTGACAACTCATGAGGCCCCCGGGCAAGAGGGGATCATGGGGCCCCTGAGTCCTTGCCCACACTCAAAAAAGCCTATAAAAAAGGTACCAGGGGCATTTCATGGGGCCCCCTACTGACCCCAGTGCCCGAGTGCTCGAATGGTCAGTCCGCCCCTGATCACAAGCATGACCAGGGGACTAAAGATGGCTTGATCCAGTCCCACTCAACCAATACCTACCCCCCCTCCTTAAACCTAAGTAGCCACACAGACAACAAAAATGGAGTTAATGGCCCAAAACAACCTTTTATTACAACCATTAATACATTTTTTCCAAGGTCCCAATAGGCATCAAGAAAACAAATATCTGCGTCCTGCTTAACTAGGCCTCCAGCCGCAACACCACCGACTTGGAGACACCACCGCAGATACCCCCACCAGAACAACTAGAAGCCGTATCTCAGACGGGTTCCTACAAAGTGCCTTTCTTGTGCCCACAGTAACCAACGAGGACCATAAACCCCGCCGGTCGTCCCCCAGCACCAACTAGCACAACCACCACCAAAACAAACCAAAAAACAACGGGTGGGAGGGCGGGAGGGACGTTTGCCTTGTGAAAACTCTCTTCTAACTGAAGACCCCTGCCACATCCTGCCAGGCCACCCCTTGTAGCTCCACCCACTCCAACCTTAAAACCATTTAGACTCCCCCCTTAGCTAATGAGACTCTCCTCTCCCAACCCCCTTTAACCCCTGTCATGCCGGCCCTACGTTCAGATCTTCTTTCATTCTTTTACTCCGTGCCTTCCTTTCCCATCTCTTTGACAATGCCCTGCAGCAGCAGTTTCCTTCTGCAAGTTCAGACCAGGGGTGGACTGACAACTCATGGGGCCCCCCGGGCAAAAGGGGATCATGGGGCCCCTGTGTCCTTGCCCAAACTCAAAAAAGCCTATGAAAAAGGTACCAGGGGCATCTCATGGGGCCCCCTACTGACCCCGGGCCCTTGGGCAGTGCCCGAGTTTGCAAATGGTCAGTCCGCCCCTGGTTCAGACCAAACCTGAGCTCATCCCTAATCCAGCAAAAGTTATATGCAGCTTTTCTGGAAAAGTCAAGCTTATCCTGGCCCCTTCCACCTCTGCCTTTCACAATCTGGATTTTCACAATGAAATTAATACAAAAGCAGTGTTGGCCTTCAGTAAAAACTGCATATTAGAATGGACAGTAGGGATAAGTCAATGGTTCCATCCTAATCTTTTGCGATCTGGCCCTCTGTTTGGCAGGAGCTGAGCAACATACAGTATGTGGTTCCTAGGGACGTGGTGGGTTCATGTACCTGCTTCTTCATTAGGAACCAGTGATGGTGGGAAGCAGCTTCTACATATGATGTCTTACCACCGTCACCGGTTCCTAAGAAAACAGTGGGTGCTTGTCCCTAAGAACACTTGTGGGTAGGGTGCAGGGGCGGACTGACAACTCATGGGGCCCCCCGGGCAATAGGGGATCATGGGGCCCCTGTGTCCTTGCCCAAACTCAAAAAAGCCTATGAAAAAGGTACCAGGGGCATTTTATGGGGCCCCCTACTGACCCCGGGCCCTTGGGCAGTGCCCGAGTGCTCGAATGGTCAGTCTGCCTCTGATCACAAGCATGACCAGGGGACCAAAGATGGCATGATCCAGTCCCACTCAACCAATACCTACCCCCCCTCCTTAAACCTAAGTAACCACACAGACAACAAAAATGGAGCTCAGTGACTCCAAGCGTGGTCCCATGATAGGTGGCCACCTGGGCAATAAGTCCATCCGTGACATTTCCTGGCTACTAAATATTCCACGCTCAACTGTTAGTGGGATTATAACAAAGTGGAAGCAACTGGGAACAACAGCCACTCAGCCACCAAGTGGTAGGCCATGTCACATGACAGAGCAGGGTCAGCGCATGCTGAAGCGCACAGTGGAAGGGTGTATTTTTTTGTGGCGGATCTATTGTTGCGGTGGGGTGGGTATATTGTTGCTGGGGTAAGGGGTATTTTGTTGTTGTGGATCTATTGTTGATAGGGGCCACATTATGGCATTGCACTTGGTGATGTTATAATCCCACTAACAGTTGACTGTGGGTATTTTGTTGCTGGGGGAAGGGGATATTTTGTTGTGGTGGATATATTTTTGTGGGGGGTATATTGTTGCTGGGGTAAGGAGTATTTTGTTGCTGGGGTAAGGGGTATTTTGTTGCTGGGGTAAGGGGTATTTTGTTGTGGTGGAGCTATTGTTACGGGGGGTATATTGTTGCTGGGGTAAGGGGTATTTTGGTGTGGTGGGTCTATTTTTGCGGGGGTATATTGTTGCTGGGGTAAGGGGTATTTTGTTGTGGTCGATCTATTGCTATGGGGGTATATTGTTGCTGGGGCAAGGGGTATTTTGTTGTGTGGGGATCTGTTGTTGCTGGGGGGTCTATTGTTGATGGGGGATCTATTGTTCCTGACTACGTAGGATCTATTTCACTGCTTTTTCTTTAATCAGTAGCTAATTCCATGGGACGTAAAGACGTAAAAAGTCCTAAAAGGGAACTGCAAAGAAGTGGAAGTCGAAGCATTATCTAATTCAATGTAATTGCATTCTAATGAGGAAGCCCGCCGTATTAATGGCCTCCGCAGTAGATCTTGGTGTCCCATTTCCATTTGAAACAGAATCACAGCAAAAAAAAAAGGAAAAAAAAGAAAAAAAATTGAAGAAAAAAATAGAAGAAAAAAAGAAAAAAAATAGAAAAATAAAGAAAATAATAGAAGAAAAAAATAGAAAAAAAATAGAAGAAAAAAAAGAAAAAAAGAATATAAAAAAAAAAAAAGAAAAAAGGAAAAAAAGAAATCTTGACCTACAAGATGGCCCCATCAATGTCGGTCATTAAGAAGTCGTCCTCTCTCAGTGACACATATGGACAGCTTGCGTTGAGTCGGAAGGATAGACGCTTTGATACGGGTCAGCATAAAAATATGGCTAATTTATCTGGATTAATGGCGGTGTACAGAAACCCGAGAATTCGCCATTAATCTCCTGCCAGGGCGATCGTTAGACAGTGATTTGCGAGAGGGTGGAAGGCAGGAGAAAAGTAATGTTGGGGGACCTCTAGGGTGTCGTGAAATCCCTTCCATCGGTAGGACGAGGATCTGAAGGGTGATTTATGAGCATTAAGCCTGAGCTGCAGTTTTGGCTGTGACTGCACACTTCATATACTGAGTCTTGGCCTCCTTCCGGAGCTGTGGGCCCCTGGGGACCCGGCGTACATAATGACAGCAATTTATCCCTATAGAGATTCGTCAATAAGGCCGTATTTAGGGCTGCAGACGCAACAATATACTTTTCTGAACGGCCAGCACTCTTCCAATTCTGCATTAAGGAAATAAAGTTTACTAAACCTGTACTCAGTTTGCTGCGTTTCACTATCTCTACAAAAAAAAAAAAAACACAAAAAAAAAATTAATTTAGTTTATATTTATACATTCTGCACAGAGGAATTAAAGTTTACCAAATTTCTACTTGGTTTTTTGACTTTCTCTACTAATAAATAAATTTTAAAAAAATCGAGAAACAAAAATAAAAATTTTAAAATGTTAAATTTATCAATTCTGCACAGAAAAAATAAAGTTTACCAGACTTATAATTGGTTTGCAGCGTTTGATTTTCTCTACTAAAAAAAAAAAAAAAAAAATATTCTAAATGTATAAAATCAGCACAGAGAAAATAGGATATAGTTTAGTCAACACATACTTCAATTGATGCATTTGACTTTCTCTACTAATAATAAATAAATAAAAATCAAGAAAAAAAAAATTTAAATGTTAAATTTATCAATTCTGCAGAGAGAAAATAAAGTTTGCCAAATTTGTACTTGATTATCTTCATTAGATTTTCTCTACAAAAAAAAAAACAATCTAAATGTATAAAATCTGCACAGAGAAAATACGGTATAGTTTAGTCAACACATATTTCATTTAATGCATTTGACTTTCTCTACTAATAAATAAAAATCGAGAAACAAAAATAAAAATTTTGAAATGTTAAATATATCAATTCTTCACAGAGAAAATAAAGTTTACCAAATATGTACTTGATTATCTTCATTAGATTTTCTCTTCTAAAAAAAAAAAGTATTCTAAATGTATAAAATCTGCACAGAGAAAATACGGTATAGTTTAGTCAACACATAATTTATTTGATGCATTTGACTTTCTCTACTAATAAATAAATAAATACAAATCGAGAAAAAAATAAAAAAATTTAAATGTTAAATTTTATCAATTCTGCAGAGAGAAAATAAAGTTTGCCAAATTTGTACTGGATTATCTTCATTAGATTTTCTCTACAAAAAAAAAAAAATATTCTACATGTCTAAAATTAGCACAGAGAAAATATGATATAGTTTAGTCAACACATACTTCATTTGATGCATTTGACTTTCTCTACTAATAAATAAAAATCGAGAAACAAAAATAAAAATTTTGAAATGTTAAATATATCAATTCTTCACAGAGAAAATAAAGTATACCAAATTTGTACTTGATTATCTTCATTAGATTTTCTCTACTAAAAAAAAAAATATTCTAAATGTAAAAAATGTGCACAGAGAAAATAGGGTATAGTTTAGTCAACACATACTTCATTTGATGCATTTGACTTTCTCTACTAATAAATAAATAAATACAAATCGAGAAAAAATAAAAAAATTTAAATGTTAAATTTTATCAATTCTGTAGAGAGAAAATAAAGTTTGCCAAATTTGTAGTTGATTATCTTCATTAGATTTTCTCTACAAAAAAAAATATTCTAAATGTCTAAAATCTGCACAGAGAAAATATGATATAGTTTAGTCAACACATACTTCATTTGATGCATTTGACTTTCTCTACTAATAAATAAAAATCGAGAAACAAAAATAAAAATTTTGAAATGTTAAATTTATCAATTCTTCACAGAAAAAATAAAGTTTACCAAATTTGTACTGGATTATCTTCATTAGATTTTCTCTACTAAAAAAAAAAAATACGGTATAGTTTAGTCAACACATACTTCATTTGATGCATTTGACTTTCTCTACTAATAAATAAATAAATACAAATCGAGGAATAAAAATAAAAAAATTTAAATGTTAAATTTTATCAATTCTGTACAGAGAAAATAAAGTTTGCCAAATTTGTAGTTGATTATCTTCATTAGATTTTCTCTACAAAAAAAAATATTCTAAATGTCTAAAATCTGCACAGAGAAAATATGATATAGTTTAGTCAACACATACTTCATTTGATGCATATGACGTTCTCTACTAATACATAAATAAATAAAAATCAAGAAATAAAAATTTTAAAATGTTAAATTTATCAATCCTGCACAGAAAAAATAATGTTTACCAGACTTGTACTTGGTTTGCTGCATTTGACTTTCTCTACTAATTAATAAAAATCGAGAAACAAAAATAAAAATTTTAAAATGTTAAATTTATCAATTCTTCACAGAGAAAATAAAATTTACCAAATTTGTACTGGATTATCTTCATTGATTTTCTCTACTAAAAAAAAAAAAAAAAATTCTAAATATTAAAATCTGCACAGAGAGAATACGGTATAGTTTAGTCAACACATACTTTATTTGATGCATTTGACTTTCTCTACCAATAACTAAATACAAATCGAGAAACAAAAATAAAAATTTTTAAATGTTAAATTTATCAATTCTGCACAGAGAAAATAAAGTTTACCAGACTTACACTTGGTTTGCTACATTTGACTTTCTCTACTAAAAGAAGAAAATAAAAAGATTCTAAATGTATAAAATCTGCACAGAGAAAATACAGTATAGTTTAGTCAATATATACGTCATTTGATGGATTTGACTTTCTCAACTAATAAATAAATAAATAAATAAAAATCGAGAAACAAAAATAAAAAATGTTTAAATGTTAAATTTATCACATCTGCACAGAGAAAAATAAAGTTTGCCAGACTTATACTTGGTTTGCTGCGTTTGACTTTCTCTATTAATAAATAAATAAATAAAAAAAAAAAAAATGCAATTATTTCAAATCGAGAAACAAAAATAAAAATGTTTAAATGTTAAATTTATCAATTCTGCACAGAGAAAAATAAAGTTTGCCAGACTCATACTTGGTTTGCTACGTTTGACTTTCTCTATTAATAAATAAATAAATAAATAAAAATAAAAAAATACAATAATTTCAAATCGAGAAACAAAAATAAAAATGTTTAAATGTTAAATTTATCAATTCTGCACAGAGAAAAATAAAGTTTGCCAGACTTATACTTGGTTTGCTACGTTTGACTTTCTCTACTAATAAATAAATTAATAAAAATAAAAAAATACAATTATTTCAAATCAAGAAACAAAATAAAAATGTTTAAATGTTAAATTTATCAATTCTGCACAGAGAAAAATAAAGTTTGCCAGATTTACACTTGGTTTGCTACATTTGACTTTCTCTACTAAAAGAAGAAAATAAAAAGATTCTAAATGTATAAAATCTGCACAGAGAAAATACAGTATAGTTTAGTCAATATATACGTCATTTGATGGATTTGACTTTCTCAACTAATAAATAAATAAATAAAAATCGAGAAACAAAAATAAAAAATGTTTAAATGTTAAATTTATCACATCTGCACAGAGAAAAATAAAGTTTGCCAGACTTATACTTGGTTTGCTGCGTTTGACTTTCTCTATTAATAAATAAATAAATAAAAATAAAAAAAATGCAATTATTTCAAATCGAGAAACAAAAATAAAAATGTTTAAATGTTAAATTTATCAATTCTGCACAGAGAAAAATAAAGTTTGCCAGACTCATACTTGGTTTGCTACGTTTGACTTTCTCTATTAATAAATAAATAAATAAAAATAAAAAAATACAATAATTTCAAATCGAGAAACAAAAATAAAAATGTTTAAATGTTAAATTTATCAATTCTGCACAAACAAAAATAAAGTTTGCCAGACTTACACTTGGTTTGCTACGTTTGATTTTCTCTACTGAAAAAATAAATTAAATAAAAAAAAAAAAATGATTTCAAATTTATAAATGTAAAAATTGTTGAACCTTTCACGCTGGCAGTAGTTTTGAGCGCCATTCATCAGGTAATCAAATGAACTAAAAAGTGTTGTATGATTTTTTTTACATAAATGTTCGTATGAGCGTTCATCCAAAAATGCTGAATACTAGGCAATAACAGCTAAATACACGTTTACATGTGATATATGAGGTAAGTACGTGTACGGTACAGGGGCGGACTGACAACTCGTGGGGCCCCCGGGTCAATAGGGGATCATGGGGCCCCTGTGTCCTTGCCCACATTCAAAAAACCCAATGAAAAAGGTACCAGGGGCATCTCATGGGGCCCCCTACTGACCCCGGGCCCTCGGGCAGTGCCCGAGTTTCCAAATGCTCAGTCCACCCCTGGTACGGTATCTGTTTTACATGCTAATGGATTTGTAATTTTGACAGTCCGGTCCTGAAATTTACACCAGCCCGCTAGACAGCACAGCCGGGTTGGTGAGCTTTACATCTGTGCGCTTTATAATGGAACGTCAAGAAATTTGCAGGTTTGAGGTCCATCTCTGCTGGTGTGTTGGCTGCTCTTCTGAACGACCTATAATATCGCCATTGGCCGAACATCGGTAGGGTGCCTAATGGATTGGGCTGAGGTTAGTGACCTGACTGTTTTCTACTGTAATTGGGCAATACGACTTGGTCACTCTTTCACCCCAAGTCATCTAAAGGCTTGAGAAGGAGGCATGGTGGCCTCAAAATGTGTAGCCACTCTCCCCGGATGTAACGTCACTTCTGTGTTTTCTATGCTGTCGGTGATTTTTCAACATCTTGAACAGACTCAGTTGGCAGTGGTGTGCTCTGGATTGGATTCCCACCTCCTATGGCCATGGCAGAGATGATGGTCAAAGTGGTTCTCACCTCCTGCTGCCCCAATTCCTCCCGGCGTCTGATGTCACTCCTGTGTTTTCCATGCTGTCAGAGAGTTTCTCAACATCTTGGACAGATCCGGCCACCAGTGGTGCATATATACTCTAAACTGGACTCCCACCTTCTACTACCATGGCAGAGATGATGGTCAAAGAGATTCTCACCTCCTGCTGCCCCCGATTCCTCCTGGTGTCTGATGTTACTCCTGTATTTCCCATGCTGTCAGAGAGTTTCTCAGCATCTTGGACAGATCCTATTGGCGGTGGTGTACATATACTCTAGACTGGATTCCCACCTTCTACTGCCATGACATAGATGGTGGTCAAAGGGATTCTCACCTCCCGCTGCCTTGAAATGCGTAGCCACCCCCCTCCCGATTCCTCCCGGTGTCTGACGCCACTCCTGTGTTTCCCATGCTGTCAGAGAGTTTCTCAGCGTCTTGGACAGATCCGGCCATCGGAGGTGTACATATACTTTAGACTGGACTCCCACCATCTACTGCCATGACAGAGATGATGGTCAAAGCGATTCTCACCTCCTGTTGCCCCAATTTCTCCTGGTGTCTGATGCCACTCCTGTGTTTCCCATGCTGTCAGAGAGTTTCTCAACATCTTGGACAGATCCTATTGCTGGTGATGTACATATACACTAGACTGGATTCCCACCTCCTACTACCAAGGCAGAGTTGATGGTCAAATCGATTCTCACCTCCTGCTGCCCCTGATTACTCCTGGCGTCTGATGTCACTCCTGTGTTTCCCATGCTGTCAGAGTTTCTCAACATCTTGGACAGATCTGGTTGGCGGTGGTGTACATATATTTTAGACTGGACTCCCACCTTCTACTGCCATGACATAGATGATGGTCAAAGGGATTCTCACCTCCTGCTCTCCTGCTGCCTTGAAATGCGTAGCCACAACCCTCGATTCCTCCCAGTGTCTGACATCACTCCTGTGTTTCTCATGCTGTCAGAGAGTTTCTCAGCATCTTGGACAGATCCGGCCACCGGTGGTGTACATATACTCTAGACTGGACTCCCACCTTCTTCTACAATGGCAGAGATGATAGTCAAAGTGATTCTCACCTCCTGCTGCCTGGAAATGTGTAGCCATGCCCCCGATTCCTCCTGGTGTCTGACATCACTCCTGTGTTGCCATGAATGAGACACTATGAATGGAGGGTGAACAGGTGATTGATAGGTCTGACATCACTTCTGTGTTTCCCATGCTGTCAGAGAGTTTCTCAGCATCTTGGACAGGTCCAACCCCCGTGGTGTGCATATATTCTAGACTGGATTTCCCTGTCCTACTACAATGACAGAGATGATGGTCAAAGCGATTCTCACCTCCTGCTGCCTTGAAATGTGTAGCCACCCCCTGATTCCTCCTGGTCTTTGACGTCACTTCTGTGTTTCCCATTCTATTAGAGAGTTTCTCAGCGTCTTGGACAGATCCTTCCACCGGAGGTGTACATATACTCTAGACTGGAATTCCCACCTTCTACTGCCATGACAGAGATGATGGTCAAACGATTCTCACCTCCTGCTGCCCCTGATTCCTCCTGGTGTCTGACGTCACTCCTGTGTTTCCCATGCTGTCAGAGAATTTCTCAGCATCTTGGACAGATCCTATTGGCGGTGGTGTACATATACTCTTGACTGGATTCCCACCTTCTACTGCCATGACAGAGATGATAGTCAAAGCGATTTTCACCTCCTGCTGCCTTGAAATGCGTAGCCATCCCCCGATTCCTCCTGGCGTCTGACATCACTTCTGTGTTTCCCATGCTGTCAGAGAGTTTCTCAACATCTTGGACAGATCCATTCGCCGGTGGTGTACATATACTCTAGACTGGATTCCCACCTTCTACTACCACGGCAGAGTTGATGGTCAAAGGGATGCTCACCTCCTGCTGCCCCAATTCCTCCCGGCGTCTGACGTCTCTCCTGTGTTTCCCATGCTGTCAGAGAGTTTCTCAGCATCTTGGACAGATCCTATTGCTGGTGGTGTACATATACTCTAGACTGGATTCCCACCTTCTACTGCCATGACATAGATGATGGTCAAAGCAATTTTCACCACCTGCTGCCTTGAAATGCGTAGCCACCCCCCGTTTCCTCCCGGCATCTGACGTCAGTTCTGTGTTTCCCATGCTGTCAGAGACTTTCAAAGCGATTCTCACCTACTGCTGCCCCCGATTAGAGAGTCAGAGAGTTTCTCAGCATCTTGGACAGATCCTTCCACCGGTGGTGTACATATACTCTAGACTGGATTCCCACCTTCTACTGCCATGACATAGATGGTGGTCAAAGGGATTCTCACCTTCTACTGCTATGAGAGAGATGATGGTCAAAGCAATTTTCACCTCCTGCTGCCTTGAAATGCGTAGCCACCCCCCTTTTCCTCCCGGCATCTGATGTCACTTCTGTGTTTCCCATGCTGTCAGAGACTTTCAAAGCGATTCTCACCTACTGCTGCCCCCGATTACTCCTGGCGTCTGACGTCACTCCTGTGTTTCTCATGCTGTCAGAGAGTTTCTCAGCATCTTGGACAGATCCAGTTGGCGGTGGTGTACATATACTCTAGACTGGATTCCCACCTCCTACTGCCATGACAGAGATGATAGTCAAAGCAATTTTCTCCTCCTGCTGCGTTGAAATGCGTAGCCACCCCCAATTCCTCCTAGTGTCTGGCGTCACTCCTGTGTTTCCCATGCTGTCAGAGAGTTTCTGAGCATCTTGGACAGATCTGGCCACCGGTGGTGTGCATATACTCTAGAATGGATTTCCCTGTCCTACTACAATGACAGAGATGATGGTCAAAGTGATTCTTACCTCTTGCTGTCCTGAAATGTGTAGCCACCCCCTGATTCCTCCTGGTGTTTGACGTCACTCCTGTGTTTCCCATGCTGTCAGAGAGTTTTTCAGCATCTTGGACAGATCTGGCCACAGGAGGTGTACATATACTCCAGACTGGATTCCCACCTTCTACTGCCATGACAGAGATGATGGTCAAAGTGATTCTCACCTTCTGCTGCCTTGAAATGCGTAGCCATCCCCCGATTCCTCCTGGTGTCTGACATCACTTCTGTGTTTCCCATGCTGTCAGAGAGTTTCTCAGCATCATGCACAGATCCAGCCGCCAGTGGTGTACATATATTCTAGACTGGATTCCCACCTTCTTCTGCCATGACAGAGATGATGTTCAAAGTGATTCTCACCTCCTGCTGCCTTGAAATGCGTAGCCATCCCCCTGACTCCTCCCAACATCTGACATCTCTGCTGTGTTTCCCATGCTGTCAGAGAGTTTCTCAGCATCTCAGACAGACCCGTTCGGCAGTGGTGCACAAACACTCTAGACTGTAGACCTCCTACTGCCATGACAGAGATGATGGTCAAACCAGGCTGAGATCTTGAGCCGGGCACTTTTTATTCATTTATATGTGAGTTGCCAATAGTCTTTATTTAATAATAAAATACTGTACTTTGTATACTACACTTAGACAGCGCCCTCTGTTGTTTCCTAACTTTGACACTTTCACCCCGGCCTATGATTGGACAGTGAAGCAGCAGTAGCAGATGGATGAGTCGTCACTCTGCTCTCTCATTCTGTGAGCATGTTCTTTGTCAGCACAGGTGCTTGGAGAAAAAAATTGGCTTTGATGGTCAAAGCGATTGTCACCTCCTGCTGCCTTGAAATGCATAGCCATCCCCCGATTCCTCCTGGCGTCTGACATCACTCCTGTGCAGGGGCGGACTGACCATTTGGAAACTCGGGCACTGCCCAGGGGCCTGGGGTCAGTATGGGGCCCCATGAGATGCCCCTGGTACCTTTTTCATAGGCTTTTTTGAGTTTGTGCAAGGACACAGGGGCCCCATGATCCCCTATTGCCCAGAGGCCCCATGAGTTGTCAGTCCGCCCCTGCTCCTGTGTTTCCATGAATGAGACACGATCTATGAATGGAGGATGAACAGATGATTGATAGGTCTTCATTCATAATTGTGTTTCAACCATGTAGTACCGTTTTCCGTGAATGGAGGAGGAGTGTGCCTTGCACACTGGGATGTCTGTCTTTGTGAATAGTAGATAGGACGGGGTGGAGGGGGAACCATATTTTAAAGTCTCCTCCATCAGGTGCTGAATGCCACACCAACCAGCTCTGGCAGAGGAGGAGGAAACCGCTAACATCAGTGTCACCCCGATGTAGGCGAGTCCTCACCTTAGCTATGCTAACGACTAAATGAAACACAATTTGTTTTGCTCTGGTACGTCAGATAAAAAATAATACAAAATTAGACAGCCCAGCACAGGAATGATTAACTGCCAGCTTAGTCCCACATTTTCAGTAAATGTTGAAGAGCACAGAGGGAATCTCATGATATCATGGAAGCTCTCATTTGACCGATATTCCCAAAGTATCATCCGTTGCTGCTTGCTGACTCATACCTTCTGCTTGGTGGCTCACGTCATGGAACTAATGTGTGGTTGAGCTAGCGTAGAAAGGACAGGCGCACACAACACCAGAGAGTCAAATACATCAATGAGTTTACTTATAGGAGTAGAATGAGCTTGAAGTACGAGGACTGTACCGAAATTATTGAAAAAGTGAGCGTAATTTATTTTTTTTTACCTACATAGGTCATTCAAATTTCACATGTTGGTAGAGGTGATTGTAGCTGAAATAGTGCACTTGCAACCAGGGGTGGACTGACCATTTGGAAACTCGGGCACCGCCCGAGGGCCCGGGGTCAGTAGGGGGCCCCATAAGATGTCCCTGGTACCTTTTTCATAGGCTTTTTTGAGTTTGGGCAAGGACACAGCAGCCCCATGGTCCCCTATTGCCCGGGGGCCCCATGAGTTGTCAGTCCGCCCCTGCTTGCAACAAGATCAATTGGGTACTGTCCATGATACTTCACATTTTCAGGACAATTATTATTATACAGGATTTATATAGCGCCAATGGTTTGCTCAGCGCTTTACATTATAGTGGGAGACAATACAGCAACAATACAGTTCAATACAAAAGGGATTTGAGGGCCCTGCTCCTTGGAGCTTACAATCTAGAAGGGAGGGGTGAATAGTACAGTAGGTAGTAACTGTGGGGGATGGAGTGGTTGGAAGAGTAGAGGATTCCAGAATTAGCAGAGGGCGGGGTAGGCTTCCCTGAAGAGATAGGTTTTCAGAGTAGGTGATAGTCTGATAGATTGGGGTAGGGAGTTTCACAGGATGGGTGATGCCCTGGAGAAGTCTTGGAGACAAGCATGGGAGGAGGAGATAAGGGAGCTAGAGAGTAAGAGGTCTTGCGAGGAGTGGAGAGTACGGTTTGGGTGATATTTAGAGATGATCGGTTATGTAAATTAGGGCAGAGTTATAAATGGCTTTATATGTCATTGTTAGTGCTTTGAATTGTATCCATTGGGCAATTGGGAGCCAGTGGAGGGATTGGCAGAGAGGGGTGGAGGACAGTGAGTGGAGGTCAGTGGAGGGATTGGCAGAGAGGGGTGGTGGATACAGAACGTTAATGAGGACAATCTTTCGTAGTGTGCCCCCTTCTTCAAAGACCAAGCAGAAGTGCTTGTCCTGCAAATTTGGATGTAAGTTCACATCGGTAGAGTAACTCTTCCTCTACGGTAACTCTTCTTTTTCATTGCAGGTAAATAACGGGTTCCAAGCAGAAGCAACGTGCCATCATTGAGTTCTTGACGAAGGCTTTCCAACATCCGTAGAAGGTTACAGAACATCTACGGAGATGTCACATTGACAAGAGCAATGTCTTGTCATTGGTTACCATTGTCACCAAGTAAGGGTTAATTGGCCTGAGGTCCACCTCCGTCTTGGTACTCACGTTCTCCTGGCTTGAGGTCCACCACCATCTTGGTACATACATTCTCCTGGCTTGAGGTCCACCTCCATCTTGGTACTCACGTTCTCTTGGCTTGAGTTCCACCTCCATCTTGGTACTCATGTTCTCCTGGTTTGAGGTCCACCTCCATCTTGGTACTCACATTCTCCTGGCTTGAGGTCCACCTCCGAAAATGAAGGAATGTCCACACAAAAGTAGCCTTTTAACAGTTTTGCTGAAGCGACTCTGTACACCAGCTTCTTCATTAACCTCCCTGGAGGTATTCCCAAGTGTAGATCGGGGTAAAGTTTCAGCACCACAAGCAGTAACCCCGAGCTAGGGGCGGACTGACAACTCATGGGGCCCCCGGGCAATAGGGGATCATGGGGCCCCTGTGTCCTTGCCCAAACTCAAAAAAGCCTATGAAAAAGGTATCAGGGGCATCTCATGGGGCCCCCTACTGACCCCGGGCCCTCGGGCAGTGCCCGAGTTTCCAAATGGTCAGTCCACCCCTGCCCCGAGCTACACTCAATCACTTACCTTGTCCTTCACTCCCACGATGTCCCCCCTGCAGCATCCCCGGCCATCTACTCCGGCCGATGCCGGCATCCGTCTTCCGGGTTCTGTCCCTTGCGACGTCATGACGTACGGGGGACGGAACCAGCGGGAAATGTAAAAATTTTAAAAAGTGACATTCACTAAATGCACTAAAATCACATAGTAGAACATTCCTGTATCAAACCATTTCACATACATTTTGTCCCGAGTGCTTTGTCCTGCGCCCTGCCTGCATTTTTACTGTTCTTTCTGCCTGGAAACAGAAACATCCATGGCGTCCAAAAAGCGTCCCTTTAGGTCAAAAGCGGTTTTAGACCGGCTAGAGAACAGCGATAGTAAATCAGAACCACTCGCAGAATTGAGTGATAATGATTCGTGGGGAAATTCGTCATCAGACACTGAAAACGATTTTGCTCAGCGATGGGCGAACTTGGCGCTATATTTCAGTGTTTTTGGTTTGATTATATTATTGAATAAAATGTATTATTATTATATTATTATTTTTTATGATTATTTATTATATTATAATTTATGATTTCGTGTTTCAAATTTTAACATACCCGGGATGTTTACTAGACTCTTGTTCGGACAGATTTCAGTGAGTTATTCTTAAAAATTACAGGCCTACAATAAAAAAGCAACATATTTCCATGCAAAAAAATGTACCGCTTTCAGCACAGAAATATAGACATAATCAGAACCACGGGAGGTTAAATCCAGAAGTTCAGTACTCTACGCTGTAGTGACACATAAACACAAAATGTCCAGCCAGATCTCCTACACTCCTCAATGTAGGTCCTCCATCAGGGTCCTCCATCAGGGTCCTCCATCAGGGTCCTCCATCAGTGCATTCTCCTTCAGAGTCTCTTATGACCTACCCAGAAGGTCAATCCATCTCCCAGACTGTAGACTTACAATTTTATTACCTTGCATAGATTGTTCAAATTTCACATACTGGGAGAATAACTCTTCTTGGACAGTAACTCTTCTTCTTTCTCATTGCAGGTAATATGTTTATTCCAATCGGAAACAACGTGCCATCATTGAGTCCTTGATGAAGGAGAGGTGCAGGCTGTCCGACATCCACAGAAGGCTACAGAATGTTTATGGATATGATACATTGGCAGGAGCGATGTCTTGTCACCAAGTTAGGGTTACCATCTTGGTGCTCACAATTGCTGGTAGAAGTCCATCCTCAAAGGCAAGGTGAGAGGCCACACCACACAGGGGTGTATTTACCACAAGGCAAACAAGGCATTTGCCTAGGGCGGCATTTTTTTTTGGGGGGGGCAGCACTGCCCCTTGGAAGAAGAGACGGAAGAAGGGACAAATGCGGCATGGTGATCTGGTGGGTTCTGAGAGATGCTGTGGATTTCATGACTGTGTGTGGACAACCCGACTCTCGTTCCTGGGGATGTCCGGAGCTGTGAAGGTGAGTGTCTTTCTCTCTCTCACCATGAGGGATGGTGTGGGGGGCAGTGGTAGTGGAAGGCTCGGGTGGAAGGCAGGGGTGCTCTTGGTCAATGTCAGGCTCTTTCTGCGGGAGGGGGGGGGCAATTTTTGTGTTGCCTAGGGCAGCACAAAACCTAAATGCACCACTGACACCACACACATACAGGGCTCCTCTCCCAAGCTGGCACCAGCTGGATCTGTGGCTTCAACTGGATGGACCTTTGTCTTTTTTCAGCCAGACTAACTATGTAGCCACACAGCAACAAAGTTTGTAATTAACTGGCAGCAAACATCTAAATAATACAGGTGGATAAAAAGCTTCTTGCTACAATTGCTGGTAGAAGTCCATCCTCAAAGGCACGGTGAAAGGCCACACCACACACACACAGGTTTCCCCTCCCAAGCTGACACCAGCTGGATCTGTGGCCTGAACTGGATGGACTTTTGTCTTTTTTCAGCCAGACTAACTATGTAACTATATATATGTATGTAAAGTAGCATTTGAAACAAAACAACTACTGTCAATTGCACCAATGTGAACATCACCATCCCCCTTGATGATGCTACTGCTGAACTGAGGAGGCTACCTTTGGCCATGTCATGTGACAGGGGGCTTCCAATCAGAACTAACGGACAGTATTATAAATATTTTGGCAGCCTGGACAGTTCACGTGTATGTATTTGAACTGAGCAATGCCTGGCTGGAGTTCTGCTTGAAGACAGAGATTTATGGTGGTAACAAGATCCACGATCAGGTCCAACTTGAGCAGGGGCGGACTGACAAATCATGGGGCCCCCGGGCAATAGGGGATCATGGGGCCCCTGTGTCCTTGCCCAAACTCAAAAAAGCCTATGAAAAAGGTACCAGGGGCATCTCATGGGGCCCCCTACTGACCCCAGGCCCTCGGGCAGTGCCCGAGTTTCCAAATGGTCAGTCCGCCCCTGAACTTGAGTGAATTATAGACCTTCCTCTGGATCAACTGTGGGTGTAGGATTATAACTTTTTTAATTTTATGGTTGAACTGGATGGACCTTTGTCTTTTTTCAGCCAGATGAACTATGTAGCCACACAGCAACAAGGTTTGTAATTAACTGGCAGCGAACATCTAAATAATACAGGTGGCTAAAAAGCTTCTTGCTACAATTGCTGGTAGAAGTCCATCCTTGAAGGCAAGGTGAGAGGCCACACCACACACACACAGGGCTCCCCTCCCAAGCTGGCACCAGCTGGATCTGCTACCTGAACTGGATGGGCTTTTGTCTTTTTTCAGCCAGACTAACTATGTAACTATATATAACTATATATATAACTAAATATATATATATAAAGTAGCATTTGAAACAGCAACTGTCAATTGCACCAATGTGAACATCACCATCCCCCTTGATGATGCTACTGCTGAACTGAGGAGGCTACAGGGTCTACCTTTGGCCATGTCATGTGACAGGGGGCTTCCAATCAGAACTAACGGACAGTATTATAAATATTTTGGCAGCTAGGACAGTTCACATGTATGTATTTGAACTGAGCAATGCCTGGCTGGAGTTCTGCCTGAAGACAGAGATTTATGGTGGTAACAAGATCCACGATCAGGTCCAACTTGAGTGAATTATAGACCTTCCCATTAGGTATGAAATAGAGGTTAAGTCAATTTACTTCTTAAGTGCTTGACATGGAGCAGAGTTCTATTGATTTTACTTTCTTTTTCATCAGTCTGATATGTTTGTATTAATGATATGGGATTATGTAACAATAGACTGCTGTCTCTTTCCATAGACTATTGGGTAATTAAGCCATCAAGCATTAGCATTAATACGGTGTTAACCAGATCATAGTAGGACTAAGAGGACCCTCACCAGGTTTTAGCTTTCATTAGTGTGGCTCGTAGTATGTCGCGTTATGTACCAGGGAAGCAGACATTTTTTAATCAGGCCTTGGCCGTACATGCCAATTACAGAGGTTCTTCCTATCTAACATGTAATTAGTGAAAAATAAAGTATGTCAACCCCCAGCAATGAATGTCTCTTATTTGGTCCCCTTTGGACTGTTAAATATGAAATTGATTGTGTTTTTCTTTTATATCCGTTAAGTTTTAAAAAATTACCTGTTGATCCTGAGAGCTGATAACTTCCTGTGCTCTCACCCCAACAGATTTGTCAGAAAACTTTTCCTTTCCTTTCTTTTCTTTTCCTTCCCTTCCCTTCCCTTTTCCTTTACCTTTTCCTTTCCTTTCCTTTCCTTTTCCTTTTCCTTTCCTCTTCCTTTCCTTTCCCTTTACTTTTCTTTCCTTTTCCTTTCCCTTCCCTTCCCCATTCCTTTCCCTTCCCCTTTTCCTTTCCCTTCCCTTCCCCTTCCCCTTCCCCTTCCTTTTCCTTTCCTTTTCCTTTTCCTTTCCTTTCCTTTCCTTTTCCTTTTCCTTTTCCTTTTCCTTTCCCTTCCCTTTTCCTTTCCTCTCCTTTCCCTTCCTTTACCTTCCCTTCCCTTTTCCTTCCCTTTTCCTTTCCTCTCCTTTCCCTTCCTTTCCCTTCCCTTCCCTTTTCCTTTCCTTTTCCCTTCCCTTCCTTTCCCTTCCCTTCCCCTTTTCCTTTCCTTTCCCTTCCCCTTCCTTTCCCTTTCCTTTCCTTTCCTTTTCCTTTTCCTTTTCCTTTCCCTTCCCTTTTTCTTTCCTCTCCTTTCCCTTCCCTTTTCCTTTCCTTTCCTTTCCTTTTCCTTTCCTTTCCCTTCTCTTCCCCTTTTCCTTTCCCTTCCCTGCCCTTTTCCTTTCCTTTTCTTTTCCTTTCCTCTTCCTTTCCCTTTCCCTTTCCTTTTCTTTCCTTTTCCTTTCCCTTCCCCATTCCTTTTTGCTTTCCTTTTCCTTTCCCTTCCTTTCCCTTCCCTTCCCCTTCCTTTCCCTTCCCCTTCCCTTCCCTTTCCTTTCCTTTTCCTTTCCTTTCCCTTTTCCTTTCTCTTCCCTTTTCCTTTCCTCTCCTTTCCCTTCCCTTTTCCTTTCCCTTCCCTTCCCCTTTTCCTTTCCCTTCCCCTTTCCTTTCCTTTCCTTTCCTTTCCTTTCCTTTCAGAATCAACATTTTCTATGGGATACTATACTACAAAATACTCCCACAAATGCCGGCCAATTATTATTATTATTTTTTTTTTACTTCTAATTTAAATTTCAGCTTTCACTGAGTCACCTGCACTGTACACAATGAAAGCTGGGATCTGATTGGTTTCTATGGGTAGCACAGGTGACAACGCTTCAGACAAGGCTTTTCAGTGTCCTTTAACTTGGTGGGTCTCAGGAAACAGATGGCTTTTTTTATTTATTTATTACAGGTACTTATACAGCACCGTCAATGTATGCAGCACTTCACATATATATTGTACAATCACATCAGTCCCTAACCCTCAAGGGGCGTACAATCTAAGGTCCCTAACCCTCAAGGGGCGTACACTCTAAGGTCCCTAACCCTCAAAGAGTGTACAATCTAAGGTCCCTAACCCTCAAGGAATGTACAGTCTAAGGTCCCTAACCCTCAAGGGGCGTACAATCTAAGGTCCCTAACCCTCAAGGAGTGTACAATCTAAGGTCCCTAACCCTCAAGGAGTGTACAATCTAAGGTCCCTAACCCTCAAGGAGTGTACAATCTAAGGTCCCTAACCCTCAAGGAATGTACAATCTAAGGTCCCTAACCCTCAAGGAGTGTACAATCTAAGGTCCCTAACCCTCAAGGGGCGTACAGTCTAAGGTTCCTAACCCTCAAGGCGCGTACAATCTAAGGTCCCTAACCCTCAAGGGGTGTACAATCTAAGGTCCCTAACCCTCAAGTGGTATACAATCTAAGGTCCCTAACCTTCAAGGCGCGTACAATCTAAGGTCCCTAACCCTCAAGGGGCGTACAATCTAAGGTCCCTAACCCTCAATGGGTGTACAATCTAAGGTCCCTAACCCTCAAGGGGCGTACAATCTAAGGTCCCTAACCCTCAAGGGGTATACAATCTAAGGTCCCTAACCCTCAAGGGGCGTACAATCTAAGGTCCCTAACCCTCAAGGGGTATACAATCTAAGGTCCCTAACCCTCAAGGGGCGTACAATCTAAGGTCCCTAACCCTCAAGGGGTGTACAGTCTAATGTTCCTAACAATTAAGGAGTGTGCAATCGAAGGTCCCTAACTCACATCCATACATACACATACTAGGGCCAATTTAGACAGGAGCCAATTAACCTACCAGCATGTCTTTTGGCGCGTGGGAGAAAACCGTAGTACCCGGAGGAAACCCACGCAGGCACAGGGAGAACATGCAATCTCCAGGCAGGAGGTGCCATGGCTAGGATTCAAACCAACGACCCTAGTACTGCCAGGCGGAAGTGCTAACCATTTAGCCCCTGTGCTGTCCTTTCAGGTGCTTCATGCTCTCCCGGTGGGTGGAATCAATCCACTCAGATAGACTTCTTTCTGCAGAATCTCCGACTGGGTGTACACCATGCTAACAAAGCTGGTCTGTTTGCTAATTTGCACACACAAAAAAAAAATCCAACAAAATCCTAATTAACAAGAATTCAACTACAGGTGAGTCTAATTATTTATTAAACAGGTGTCCAGCAGACAGTTGATTAAAAAAGGGTGTTACTTAACAAAGAAAACCCCTCCCATTTCATGATGTCGGCAATGGCACCACATGGAAGAGAAATGTCACAAGGCCTGAGAAAGAAAATAATTTCTCCACTCAAGAAAGATGAAGGCTACAAGAATATCAGTAAAGCTTTACTTATCAGTCAGTATACTGTAAAAAGTGATACAAAAATTTAACAAAGATGAAACTGCATCCATCTCACAGAGACGCACAGGCCGTCCATGGAAGTTAACACCTCGACAGGAGTGTCTTCTGAAAAGAAGGTTTGAAGAAAATCACCATGCAAGTTCACTGCAGTTAGCTAATGAAGTGGAAAGCCAAACTGGGCTGATTGTTTTCCATGTTACAATATGGTGTTCACTGCAGAGAAATGGAATGCATGAGTGTCATGCACAAAGATAGCCTCTCCTAAAGCCCGTGCACAAAAAAGCCAGCCTAGAATTTGAAGACTACTGGGACTCTGTACTCTGGAATGATGAGACCAAGATAAATGTTTTGATGGCTTCAAACTGCATGGCATCGCAAAGGTGAGGAGTACAAATAAAAATGCATGGTGCCTACAGTGAAACATGGTGGTGGTAGTGTCTTTCTGAGGGGCTGCATGAGTGCTGCTGGTGTAGGGGAGCTGCATTTCATTGATGGTGTCATGAATTCACAGATGTACTGCTCTATAATGAAAGAGAAGATGCTTCCATCACTCCGTGCCCTTGGTCATTGTGCACTTTTCCAACATGACAATGATCCAAAACACCCATCTAAGACCACTGTTGCATTTCTGAAGAAGAACAGGGTGAAAGTGATTCAGTGGCCAAGTATGTCTCCTGATCTGACCTCAATCGAACACCTATGGGGAATTCTGAAGAAACAAGTTGAGTGTCACTCTCCATCCAGCATCCAGGTTCTAAAAGAGGTTGTTCTTGAGGAATGGAAAAAGATCGATGTTGCAACATGTCGCCAACTTGTTCATTCCATGCCTAGAAGACTTGCTGCTGTCCTTACAAATCATGGAGGTCATACAAAATATTAGATGGAGAAGTTTTTGCTGCGGGGTGGATTCATTTTTGATTCAACTAATTTGAGTAAAACTGAAGATTTTGTAATCTAAGTTATATTATTAACCTTTGTGGCCCTTTGCTTGCTTTTATATGGCCCCTGGGGGTCATTATTCCTCCCACTGTCAGCAACAATGGGGCATAGTTCCTGCCACTGACACCAACAGTAGAACACTATTCGTCCGATTGATACCAGTTATGGGGCACTATTCCTTCTATTGATGTCAATGATGGGACACAATTCCTCCCACTGACACCAATGATGGGGCACTATTCCTCCCACTGATACCAATGATGGGGCACTATTCCTCCCACTAACACCAATGATGGGGCACTATTCCTCCCACTAATACCAATGATGGGGCACTATTCCTCCCACTAACACCAATGATGGGGCACTATTCCTCCCACTAACACCAATGATGGGGCACTATTCCTCCCACTAACACCAATGATGGGGCACTATTCCTCCCACTGACACCAATGATGGGGCACTATTCTTCCCACTGACACCAATGATGCAGCACTATTCCTCCCACTAATACCAACGATGGGGCACTATTCCTCCCACTGATACCAATGATGGGGCACTATTTCTCCCACTGATACCAATGATGGGGCACTATTCCTCCCACTAACACCAATGATGGGGCACTATTCCTCCCACTAACACCAATGATGGGGCACTATTCCTCTAACTGACACCATTGATGGGGCACTATTCCTCCCACTGACACCAATGATGGGGCACTATTCCTCCCACTGATACCAATGATGGGGCACTATTCTTCCCACTGACACCAATGATGCAGCACTATCCCTCCCACTAATACCAATGATGGGGCACTATTCCTCCTATTGATGGGGCACTATTCCTCCCACTAACACTAATGATGGGGCACTATTCTTCCCACTGACACCAATGATGCAGCACTATCCCTCCCACTAATACCAATGATGGGGCACTATCCCTCCTATTGATACCAATGATGGGACACTATCCCTCCCATTGATACCAATGATGGGGCCACTATTCCTCCCACTGACACAAATGATGCGGCACTATCCCTCCCACTAATACCAATGATGGGGCACTATTCCTCCCACCAACACCAATGATGGGGAACTATTCCTCCCACTGACACAAATGATGGAGCACTATTCCTCCCACCAACACCAATGGTGGTGCACTATTCCTCCTATGACACAAATGATGGGGCACCATTCCTCCCACTGATACCAATGATGGGGCACTATTCCTCCCACTGATACCAATGATGGGGCACTATTCCTCCTACTAACACCAACAATGGGATGCTATTCCTACCACTGACACCAATGATGGGGCACTATTCCTCTTATTGATACCAATGATGGGGCACTATTCCTCCCACTGATACCACTGATAGGGAACTAGCCAGGACATTTTCTTCTCCCTCTGACCACAGTCTGGCCCTCCAAAAGTTTGAAGGACAGTAAATTGGCTCTTTGTTTAGAAAGTTTGGATACCCCTGCTCTAGAAGCTGGAAATTGATACAGCTACATCAGCAATTGTTGCTAGCTTTCCGTGCCCCAGGTTGGAGATTGTGACATCATCCCCACCTCTCTACCTTGTCCAATCAGGAAACGCTTTGTATTCATTGGGGGGGATGCAAAGTGTTCCCTGAATGGTGTCCATGCTGAGCGCACAACCTACTGTGTTGACAATACAGCAGAGCATGCATTTGTTACATAGAAACCAGTGGAAATCACAGTAGTAGAATTCCCTACCATAGTGATTTCCATCTTCTAGAACAGGGTTTCTCAACTAGGGTTCCTCCAGAGGTTGCTAGGGGTTCCTCAAGCAACAAGTGGTTTCTGCCTCTCGGATAAGTTCCCACTGACACCAATGATCTTTTTAGCTATCAGTAAGGGGGTAGTTCTTCCTAATGTCCACAAAGGTAAGGATCATTCTTCTCACTGACCATCATACTAATGTATCATGAGTTCTGGATATAATATTTTTGAGCAGGGGTTCCCTGAAACCGGAAAGTTATTTCAAGGGTTTCTCTGTGTTGATAAAGGTTGATAAAGGTTGGGCTACTCTAGAAGGATCCCATTCGTTTGACACATATACGCCTACATTAGTCAAACCTGGACCAATGTAGCTATTGAAAAATTACCATACCTAAACTTCGGTGTTATTGAAAGCTGAAGATTTAGAAATCTGCTTCCAAAAGTATTTTCACTTCCAGGAGGAAAAAGCTCAAGTTCCTTGCCACTGACTGGCATAAATCATGGGTAACCTCAGGGCTGAGTCTATTGGGGGCAGGGGCAGACTGACCATTTGGAAACTTGGGCACTGCCCGAGGGCCCGGGTCAGTAGGGGGCCCCATGGGATGCCCCTGGTACCTTTTTCATAGGCTTTTTTGAGTTTGGGCAAGGACACAGGGGCCCCATGATCCCCTATTTCCCGGGGGCCCCATGAGTTGTCAGTCTGCCCCTGATTGGGGGTGCTCAGTCACCTCCAGTTGACCCAGCCCCGAGGAGGCCTATGACTTCTTCCCCATATAATGGTCCACTTTTGGAATCCCTCTGGCTTCTGCAGTCTCCAACCTTGACAACCTTGGGTTTTTCTGTGCACAGTGTATAAAGGATGTACAGAACCCTGAAAACGCAGTAAAGATCCACATGCATTCTATCAGCACCTCTTCAGCTTGTAGCACTGCATGAGGTAGAAAATGTACTGCACCGGTAGTTGCTCGTGCTATCGCATTAAACTGAAGCCGGAGAAGAGCTTCTTGGAAGGATCACTGTACCATGGGACATCTTGGCACTGTACTATGGAACATCTCAGCTTCACCGCAAGGCCCTCACGTTCATCTTATAGAAAAGCTGCTTTAATGAAGGATGAGGGGGCCGAGCAAGTCTTAGCCTATTAGCCCAGGACAAGGTGAGTCTGAGCAGTTGGCCTTGATAACGTAACTTATCGGGGAATTGTTTCATTATAAACCTTTTAAGAAGGAGAGAGAGAGAGAGAAAGACCTGGACATGTTTTCTGGAGAACAGAACCTCCAGGGATGGCGAGATGGCTCAGAGATGTAAGAATTGGCCCGAAGCCATATCTTACGTTCTATCTGATGTTCCTGCTGAGAATGAGCAAACTCGGCTTAACGGTGTCTTGTCTCAGGTATGGATTAGTCAGTTAAATCTTGGATAAATAAATAGAACCACGATTATACTTCATAATATATAGTATGGAAGGTTTGATTTTATTGTTAAGCTGCAGAGGTGGACCACCCTTATGGACAAAGATGTCCATAGTCAAGTTATTTTATTATGTTATTAAAGTTATATTCCAGATTAGCCAAGGGATGTCAAGGATGAATATGGCTAGTACGTGTACTGGGAAATCCTGTTTGCAAGGGTGAATATGATAGGATCCTTTCAGTTGTTAAGCATGCCAAGCCACTATGGACACCATGGCCTTCATCACCAGGTATGTGATACCAGGCTATTGGAAACCAATGGACACCATTGGTTTCCAATAGCCTGGTATCACATACCTGGTGATGAAGGCCAATGGAGAGAGGGCTTCCCTTGCGGTTAAGTGGGACAGGGGGAGTCTGGCCCAAAGTTGCACAGGTCGCCTGTAGGAGTGCTGGTTGGTGGTCCACTCAGAAGCACAGCTGGTGCATGGAGATAGGTCTGCAGACAGGAGGCACCTGTGCGTGGTATGCAAGCCTTCCGGGATTTAGATGTTCAAGCCAAGGTCAGGTACCAGGTGGGAATCAGAGCGGTCATAGTCAGACGGGATAGCCGAGGTCATACACAGAGGAGCGAGAGAGAGAGTATCCGTAAGCCAAGCCGAGGTCAGATCAGGGGTAAATCAGAGTAGACAGGTCCAGGAGCTAGCCGAGTCGGTAACAGGAAATCACAAGTCAGAATCACAGGAAACAGGAACAGGGCACGGGGAGCTAGAGATCATCCAGCAACCAGAGGAAGTGATGAGCCTCCTTATGAAGGCCATCTGGCACCAGACTGAGGCTGAGGTGTACTTCTGCGGCCATGTAGAGTATTGGCAGAAATGCCAGATCTTCCAGAACTCCTGCCGTGTACAGGACCCTGACACCTGGTGATCTGGGAACGTTTTCAACCTGAATTCCAGATATGTCGATTTTTACATGGGCACATTGGTGCAGCCTGGACCAATGTAAGTATGTATTTGAAATACCAGTGGAAACCTTGTTGAGGCTGAAAATCACAGTGGTAGGCACTGCTACTCCAGTGATCTCCACCAGTTTCCAGGTCCCGTGCCAAGCAGCTGCCAGAAGGGGTCACCTGCTCGACACTTTGCATTTCCTCAATGAATGCAAAGAGTACTTTGATTGGACGAGGTAGAGACATCACCTCCCCACCTCTCTACCATGTCCAATCAGAGAACGATTTACATTCACTGAAAAAGAATCGAGAAGTAAACATGTCATATTGAAGGATTAGGGTCAACCAATGGCTGACTGACCATTTGGAAACTCGGGCACTGCCCGAGGACCTGGGGTCAGTAGGGGGACCCATGAGATGCCCCTGGTACCTTTTTCATAGGCTTTTTTGAGTTTGGGCAAGGACACAGGGGCCCCATGATCCCCTATTGCCCAGGGGGCCCCATGAGTTGTCAGTCCGCCCCAGGGGTCAACACAAAAAAGGGGGACCCAATGTTAATTGAGTGTTCTTGTTTGTCAGCAATAAGGTGCTCAAAATGGTCCCCACACTTTGCAAACCGGCAGATGTCTCACCAGCCACTGTACCCATTGGGCAATCTGAGATGACTTCACACATTCTGGCAGAACAATCCTACTCCATAGAAAACCTTCACAGAAGCGTACAATCACATCACACACACACAAGAATATTTTTGGATATAATAATTGTGAGCCAGGACTTCTCCTACAACATGAGTTCCTGACTTCACAAATTGGGGCAAGATCCATAAAGACATGGTTTGTCCAGTTTGGTCTTGAGGAACTTGAATTTCCTACACAGAGCCCTGACCTCAATGCTTTGAGCAAGGTTCTCCCATCCAACATTGGTTCCTGACTTCACAGATGATGGCCAGATCCATAAAGATATGGTTTGGCTGCTTTGGTGTTGAGGACCTTAAATGACCTGCACAGAGTCTTGACCTGAACTTTACTGAACAACTTTGGGAAGAGTTAGAACACTAATTGTGAGCAAGGTCTTCTCCTCCAACATTGCTTCCTAACTTCACAAATGGTCGCCAGCTCCATAAAGACATGGTTTGGCCACCTAGGTGTTGAGGAATGTCAGTGTCCTACAGAGAGCCCTGACCTCAGTCCTACTAAAAAAGTCTGTGATGAACTGAAACACTAATCATGAGCCAGGTCTTCTCATTCAACATCGGTTACTGACTTCACAAATGGTGGCCTGCTCCATAAAGATATGGTTGGACCAGTTTGCTGTGGAGGAACTTGAGTGGTTTGCACAGAGCCCTGACTTCAACCCTACTAAATACCTTTGGAATGAATTGGAACACTAGTTATGAGCCAGGTCTTCTCCTCCAACATAGGTTCCTGACTTCACAAATGGTGGCCAGATCCATAAAGACATGGTTTGGCTGGTCTGGTGTTGAGGAACTTGAGTGTCCTGCACAAAGCCCTAACCTCACCTTTACTGAGCACCTTTTGGGATGAGTAAGAACAACAATTGTGAGCCAGGTCTTCTCATCCAACATTGGCCTCATAAATGACAGCCATATCCATAAGGACATGGTTGGACCAGTTTGGTGTGGAGGAACTCAAGTCTTCTGCACAGAGCCCTGACCTCAACACTACTGAACACTTTTGAGATGAGTTGAAACACCAATTGTGAGCCAGGTCTTCTCATCCAACATTGGTTCCTGACTTCACACATGGTGGCCAGCTCCATAACAAAATGGTTTGGCAAGTTTGATGTGGAGGAATTCGAGCTGTCTGCACACACGCCGGACCTCAACCCTACTGAACACCTTTGGAATGAATTGGGACACTAATTATGAGCCAGGTCTTCTCCTCCAACATAGGTTCCTAACGTCACAAATAGTGGCCAGCTCCCTAAATACATGGTTTGGCTGGTCTGGTGTTGAGGAATCACCAATTGTGAGCAAGGTCTTCTCATCCAACATTGGCCTCATAAATGACAGCCATCTCCATAAAGACATAGTTGGACCAGTTTGGTGTGGAGGAACAAAGATCCTCTGCACAGCGCCCTGACCTCAACACTACTGAACACCTTTGGGATGAGTTGGAACACCAATTGTGAGCCAGGTCTTCTCATCCAACATCGGTTCCTGACTTCACACATGGTGGTCAGCTCCAAAAAGACATGGTTTGGCCAGTTTGGTGTGGAGGAACTCGAGCTGTCTGCACACAGGTTGGACCTCCACCCTACTGAACACCTTTGGAATGAATTGGGACACTAATTATGAGCTGGGTCTTCTCCTCCAACATAGGTTCCTAACGTCACAAATTGTGGGCAGCTCTCTAAATACATGGTTTGGCTGGTCTGGTGTTGAGGAATCACCAATTGTGAGCAAGGTCTTCTCATCCAACATTGGCCTCATAAATGACAGCCATCTCCATAAAGACATGGTTGGACCAGTTTGGTGTGGAGGAACAAAGGTCCTCTACACAGCGCCCTGACCTCAACACTACTGAACACCTTTGGGATGAGTTGGAACACCAATTGTGAGCCAGGTCTTCTCATCCAACATCGGTTCTTGACCTCACACATGGTGGCCAACTCCATAAAGACATGGTTTGGCCAGTTTGGTGTGGAGGAACTCGAGCTGTCTGCACACAGGTTGGACCTCCACCCTACTAAACACCTTTGGAATGAATTGGGACACTAATTATGAGCCAGGTCTTCTCCTCCAACATAGGTTCCTAACGTCACAAATAGTGACCAGCTCCCTAAATGCATGATTTGGCTGGTCTGGTGTTGAGGATCTCGAATGTCCTACACAGAGTGCTGACCTCAACCCTATGGAATACCAATTGTGAGCCAGGTCTCCTCACCCGACATCAGTACCTGACCTCACAAATGCTTCTTTTGGATGAATGGACACAAATGACCACAGACGCCCTCCAAAATCTTACGGAAAGCCTCCCCAGAAGAGTGGAGGATGTTATGGCCACAAAGGGGAACAACTCCATTTGATTGGCCTTGATTTTGGAAAGGGTTGCCCAACAAGCTCATACAGGTGTGATGGTCTTATAGTGCATTTCCTCCAGCCTTCCCTTCAGTCTTGCACAGCTGTAGCAGCTCCTCTCCTCTCCTGAACTGGCTTACTCTGAATTCACCGCACACTGTGAGCTTCTCACCATGTGCATCAGAAGCTGCAGGAAGTCAGATAGAGCTCCGCCCTCATTTCCTGGCTGGAGGACGTACAGCATTATCTCGCTCTTTCCTCCCTAGCCTGACTGGGGCCCGCCCCTTTCATTCATTGGATATCAGTTCTTTCAATCATGGAGGCTCAGGATCACATATGGGCGTTACCTATGTAAATACAGCCTGCCTAGGAATGCCCACTCCTCCATCAAGGCGTTTTGATATTTGCATAACCCCTCCCACTTCTTTCATCAGGGCTGTGGGCTCTTGAAAGGAGTAATGAGGCAGGATGCTGTGATGTTTTCAGGAAGCTATGTACAGCACCCTGCTGGCCACTCCCACCAGCCATGATCTGCCTAGATTGCATAGAGAAGCACAGAGACCAGGTCTTAAGATGAGATTGGATATGCTACGATCATCTGTACTAGTGTGTGAGTGGTGGCAGATACGTGGGGATTGGATGTGTGCTGGACATTAAGGATTTACTTTGTCAGTCATATAGATCCAACCGTGAACCGGTAAAACGTTTTGTACAATTTAGGCTTTGGCTTCAATCGCCTTCCTCGTTTTTTCTCCTCTTCCCAATACACGACCTCTGCATCCACAACCATGTCAGCCTTCCTGAAAAACAAATAATTTAGCCTATGGTAGAGAGCCAAACCGACCTAATCCGGTCATACACATTGCAATCTAATTGGGCAATTTCTGTACAATCTCCATACGGTTCACCATTAACGGCACAAGGTTTGTACAACACCTTCTAGACAGGGGCAGACTGACAACTCATGGGGCCCCCGGGCAATAGGGGATCATGGGGCCCCTGTGTCCTTGCCCAAACTCAAAAAAGCCTATGAGAAAGGTACCAGGGGCATCTCATGGGGCCCCCTACTGACCCCGGGCCCTCGGGCAGTGCCCGAGTTTCCAAATGGTCAGTCTAGATTTACCAAAATGATGTCATCTAAGGACCTGCCTAAACTATCCAATCAACGTGTGTCCAATTAGGCAGCCCCTTGCATTACATACGTTTTGGTTGATCTTACGTTGACCATACACTATACAATCTCTGTGCAATCCGCTTTAGATTTACTGAAACTATGTAATAGGAGGACACACATTAACAACCAATTAAATTTGTATCTGATCAGGCCGGCCCCTGCACTGCATAACTGATGAAAGATATGTACAATCAGATTGTATATGTTGTGGTTAGCCTTAAAGGCGATTGTATAATCAGATTGTATAATTTGTATAGTC